>NC_045444.1:29107978-29193229 GCF_002776525.5 Piliocolobus tephrosceles | reverse complement strand
CTATTCTATTCTATTCTATTCTATTCTATTCTATTCTATTCTATTCTTGTTTTCCTGTGATCGCTACAGAACAACATGTTTTGGTCTGATTGTGTGAAACTAAAGAGTAAAAATTCTATTCTAGATATAATGCTAGTTTGATAACTTCCAGTGTATTATAGGTAATGGGTGCTCCATTATGGAGAGAAAAATAAAAAAATCTTTAGCAAAATGGTAAAATGAATTTCAGATTATTTTAGAACTGGTCATCTGTAATTCAAAATAACTTATCCTGGCAGTGAATTTCAATAATCATTCACTTGTTTTCCACACATCTATTTATAGAATTTAGTTAATTTCATGACCACATTATGAGGACAACGAAGAAACAGGAAAACCAAAAGGGAAACACTTAGTCAAACACTATAGTAGTAACTAAAAATGCTGAAAACATAATTTTAATGTCAAGAGTGTATATTCTTTGATGTGTCTGGGCACTCAGAGAGGCCTAGGTGAAATTGCCAGCAGATGCAGAGGTCTATATCTAAGCAGTTTCTCTAGGGAGGTGGTATAGCATCATGGATAATCATTGTAATTCACAATAGTATTAAATATATTGGTAGAAATTATTGCCATAGTATAACAGAATAAAGGCTTTCCAAAGCTCTTTACTGGCATAAAATGAGCTCATTTATTGTTTTACTATCTCTACATTTTTACACACTTTTTATTAGGAACACTTCTGCCATTGTGCAAAATATTTCATTGGGAGGTTAGGGTAGGATAACATAACTTAGAACACTGGTAATAATGGCATAATTTAGGACAGTCATTCACTATAGTTTTTACTCTTCCATGTAATAAATTATATGATTACTTGAGATAATGGCAATAAAATAGAATAGCTATTAACAAATGTATTAATTGATGCGACTTTATAGTTCTAGAATAATCTAAGAAATTACTGAGACTCTGTCTCTCCCTGAGAACTATAAATTGTGAGGAATTGGATGAAGCTGGACACCAGTTAGCCAGTGGTGAAACTTTCTAAGACATATATATTTGTAAAAATCCAATATATTTTTTCTTTGTGATGTACAAATTACCTCCATTAATCTAAGTCTACTCTGGTTTGTTTGTTTTAAAGTACAATTTCTGCTTGACAGCTTAAATGTGATAATAGTCCTAATTAAAATGTTTCTAATATTTAATTCCTACCTTTAGTATTGGTCTACTTTGGTCTTAAGTTCAGGCACTTACACCCAGAATGTTAAAAAATTAATTTACAAAAAACTTATTAATCATTTGTTTCCTGTCATTAGATACTATTTGGTACTTAGTTTTAACCTATGAAATTTTAATTAACATGATAGATTTAAAACTACCAAAAATTTTACATTAAACTGTGTCCTTTTCAAAGTTTTCCCTCTTAATTTTTTTGAACATATGGCCACAGAGGAAATTATCTTAAAATTATTCTCTAAAATCACACTCAGAGGCCCTGAAATGTTTACAGAAAAATGTTCATAATGGCATGCTTGGGGCTTTCGGGGAGAGTTTTGGATTTGGAAGTAGACAAATGGCATCAGAACCATGAGTGGTGAATAAAGTCACCTTGATGCTTGCCACCAAAAACAAACAAACAAAGTTTGATCAAGTGAACGTGGCCCTGATTTTTTTCCACGGATTATCAATTGATTTTAAGGAATTTAGAGAAAAAGAATTATTGTAGAAAATAGAAACATCAATGGAATATGTGGGTCTATGTTCTCTAAATGAGAAATTCTAACGTTTTTTAAAATCAAATTAGTCCTATTTACAATGATTAAAGATAAAATGTGAATATCTATTACAACAAAAATGAGAACATTGTGTGTTTTTAAAAAACGTTGTTTTGCTAATTAGCTAGACCCTTATCAGAGGTCTATTATAAATGAAATTATTTGAATTTGAAAATTTAATTGCAAATAAGGGTCTTCCTTAATCGTTGCTTTAATATGCATATTTATACAAGGTGTAAAATCAAATGAATGTCATTTTGAAGTTAGCACTCTTCCTTTTCAAATATTATTCTACATGCTATTGAAATGCATAGAGTCATAAACTGGTTTTTAACTGATGAAATTCCCTGCATCCAAAACTTTTTTTTCTTTTAGAGTTACAATATAAGAAGTGCTTTCCTTGGTCTTTCATACATTTCTGTAAAAATTTTTTTAAGTCCAATAATCAAAACCATTTGAAAAAGTCATATGGATTGAACGTGTATTACATATAAACAACTGGAAAGCAGTATACTGTTTAAAGAAAGCAGCCTCATCCTAAAGTAATAACACAACTTTCTTTTGGCATAAAAGGAGGGAGCACAACTGGTGGAGACAGGAAGGGTAAATCAGACCTGTGCTACCACTGTGGTTGTAGACCTGAGTCACAGCAGAGAAACTGCTTTGTGACTGGAGATAGAAACCAGAAAGTAAAAGGGAGTAAAGCAAAACATATTAGATGCAATATGAATCTATCTTGACACAACTTCCAAGCCCTTTAAATTCAAAGATACCAACACTATATATCTTGTGAGTGATAATAATCTCTGACATTAGCGGCTCCTGCTTTGAATGGCTCATGCTCTCTGGCTATCATACTTTTTAAATTACATAAATAGAGTGAAAATGACAAAGTTTCATATGAAAAGGGAGGGTATTACATTTTGTGAAATAATCTGGAACATATCAGTGAATTTTAACAGTTATAAATTATATAGGTACAGTCTTGAAGTTGATTTGCTTTCCCCTGAATGGCTCACAGAACAGCAAACCCAAAGTTCTAGGACTATTACCCAAATTACAATTATTCACGTGCCATCTTCCTTTTACTCCAAGAACTTTGAAAGTTATGCCAAACCAAACCAATGTAAATTGGTGGATTTGGACATCCTTTTCATGACCACATTATTCTTGCTGGATTGCAAACTACTTATTTTGGAAATATAATTAGACTGTGTATGATTTTTAAATGACCAACGTCTTCAAGGTACCTCTTTTGTGCTTTGGAGAAGGTTGGTGAAAAATCGCTTTGAGAGGTACCTCTTTCAAGAAAATAACATGACTGTAAATGCTAACAGGATTTTTGCCTGTTATGCTAAAAATACTTTGGGAACACGATAAAACTAAGTCATTTTACTTTTTTAAAAAAAAATCATACTGGCATTAATGGTAGTATGAAAAATTCTCTGAAGAAATCCACATTCACTGAAATATTGTTTATTTGTTCAGCTGACCTTCTTATATTTCAAAATAGTGTTTACTGTTGGCAGAAATCACTGGGTATTGCTGTAGGGGATTTTTAAAAGTCTCCCCACCCCCTCCCCCACTTTTTTTTTTGTTTCCCTGAAGAAGCTTAGACTGGGATAGACACACAATTAGGAGTTATTAGACCAAATGGTGGTCTAAGCCCAGTGGAAAGAATGCAGCTGTCATGAGTAATTCCCACCATAAATCTTAGACACTTTGCAAAAAGAAATCTAAGACCAACACTCTGTCCAGAGTTGACTGGCTTATCTGCCAAAATATGGGCAGTTTTTGACAATGCAGACGAGTCTGTTAAAAATAGTTGAAAACTGGTTTAGGTAGCATTTTGGGTAGCTCGAATGATGGACAAACCACGCAGATGTGGAGTTTGAGCCTGGTTGAGTGGTGTGCCCCGAAAGTCTGCTTGTTTTTCTGACACACAACAAAATGTATCTGAACCTTTGCAGCCTGCAAATGTGGGCTGGGAATTTTGCACAAACAGTCCCTCTCCTGAGATTTATGGCGCGTTCTAATTCCCAGGAGGCCAGAGCTACCACAAGAAATGCCATTCTCGCAATACTTTGAACTTCTGGCTTCTCCCTCCGGTGAAAACCTTTGAGCACAGGAACACTCAGGTTGCCCTCAACCCTTGCACATTTCTCTCTCAGTCCTTCCAAAGTTCTACTTGGGTTCTGAGCTAAACTTGAGAAACTCTGGTGCCATTCACACCTATCCCTCCTCCTCTAAGTTGAAGTGAGTGTTTCCAACATTTTTTTGCTAGCTTATTTGTTCACACACTTTAAATTCAATGACTGAGAGTACAGGATATAACTTAGAATTCTAATCTCTCTTCCAACTCAGTGGTGTTTATTTTGTACCTATCTGCCATTTTTATTTAATTATTGTTAATTTTGTATGAGATGCCCATCCTTCAATAGCCTTGCTATTTCCTAAGAATGATTCCCTTAGGAAATAGCTGGCACAATTTTGATTTTTCAAACATGAATAATTTTATTCTATAGGATAACTATATGACTTCATAAAAACCATTCTAAAAATATATACAGGTTTTTTTTTTTTTTTTTTTTTTTTGCTATACTTCCATGGTTTTAAAAAACAATAAAAACCAAAATTAAACCACATAGAACAATATACAATCCAAACTAAGTACAGTAGCTGCCCCAACCTGCTTTCCAAAGATAGTTATTGTTAACAGTTCTATTTTAGGCCAGGCTCAGTGACTCACACCAACAATCCCAGCATTTTGGGAGGCCAAGGCAGGAGAATCACTTGAGTACAGGAATCCAAGACCAGCCTGGGCAACAGGGTGAAACCCTATCTTCACACAAAAAAATTTAAAAATTAGCCTGGCCTGGTGGCTACTCAGGAGTCCGAGATAGGAGAATCACTTGAGCCCAGGAAGTTGAGGCTGCAGTGAGCCTTGATCACACGACTGCACTCCAGCCTGGGTGGACAGAGCAAGGCCCTGTCTCAAAAAGAAAAGTTCTGGCCGGGCGCGGTGGCTCAAGCCTGTAATCCCAGCACTTTGGGAGGCCGAGGTGGGTGGATCACGAGGTCAGGAGATCAAGACCATCCTGGCAAACACGGTGAAACCCTGTCTCTACTAAAAAATACAAACAAATTAGCCGGGCGAGGTGGCAGGCGCCTGTAGTCCCAGCTTCTAGGGAGGCTGAGGCAGGAGAATGGCGTGAACCCAGGAGGCGGCGGAGCTTGCAGTGAGCCGAGATTGTGCCACTGCACTCCAGCCTGGGCGACAGAGCGAGACTCCGTCTCAAAAAAAAAAAAAAAAAAAAAAAAAAAGAAAGAAAAGTTCTATTTTCATTCTTTTTGTTAATGTTAATATGTCATATTTCTGTTTATTAATTTTGAATGGTATTTATTGATTTCTCAGAAAATACAAAGAGCTTAGTGCATTCATAGTTCCTACCACTTATCTGTACACCCTCTTTCTCTTGAGTTAATTTGCCTATTTCTATATGTTAGCATATCAAATTATCTCTGAGCTATGAAAAATAAAGCAGTATATTTATTCTTACTTCTCTCTACTACTTCCCTTCCCAGTTTTACCCTGTATGCATTTATTGTTTATATTCTTAAAATTTGGGACATTTTGTTTTTTATAACTATTTTGTGACTTATCTACGGGTTAATAGTCACTATTTTTTAAAAAGGGAGCATGTTGGGGTTTAACATTAAAATTTAGTTTCACAAAGGAGAGCTCCTGAAAGACTTAACTTGTCCTCTTCTTCCTTTGTAGGTTTCTTCATTTCTTCAGACTAAGTCCTGCCCAACAGAAGTTTCTGCAATGATAGAAACGTTCTGTCTCTTTGCTGTCCAAACCAGCATTCACTGGCCACATATGACTGGCTACAGAGAATATTAACCACTTGAAACGTGGTTAATACAACTGAGGGACTGAATTTTATTTTAGTCAGCTTTGAGTAACTTAACCACACATGGCCGGTGATGACCATTTTAGACAATGTGGCTCTAGATCATCATCAACTACCCTCCTTCTCTTGTATTCCATTGTTATTCTTTCTTGGATTGAATTTTAAGAAGTTTCTTGATTCATGAAAGGATGTGATTGATAATTTTTCTTACTTTACCCATCTGTTTTCTTTTGCTTCTTGATTGTTGACTTGAATATTCATTTCAGTTTCATAATCTTTTACTTTTCTAACTTTGAAAAATAAATGTTCCATTATCTTCTAGCATCCCTGCTGTTAAGTCTGATGTCAAATTAATTCTTGACACTTTACAGGTAAATTGCTTTTGCTCTCGGATTAAAAAATTTTTTTTTCTCTTTAAACTTGTAGCAGTAAAATGTCACTCATATGTGCTCCCCATCTGGGCTTTTTCATTTGGAAAACATTTTCTTATATTATTTGCTCAATGTTGTTTTCCCTCTATTATCTCTCTTCTCTGTATCTAGAATTTATTTAAGACAGATTATCAAATATTGGATTACCCTTATGATTGAGATTGATTAAAATAAACAGTGGTCATGGGTACCTCTGTATGTGTCCAGCTCTCTCCCTCCCTACAACTTGTCCAATCTTAAATGAGAATGGTATGTGGGGTGTCTTGCAGGGTAAAAGGGTGGTGAGTAGACAATAGGCCAGGGGTTCTCCCCAGTTATCAAAGTAAGGGAGACTTAACTTAGGGTATTGAGAACTTTACCTATTTGCACCTGGGCAAAGGTATATCTAATTCTGTTGGAGAATACCTGAGACACTTTCTTCTCTACTGCCTTCTTTCTCAGACACCAGCAACTTTTCCATCCCTACAGAAATTGCTCTCAGGCTCAAGCACCTGCTGTAGATGCTTCTTTGGTGCAGGATAAAGAGGAGCCCAGTTCTCACAGCTGTTAGATCCTGTTATTTAATGAATTACTTTCTTTACTGCCCACTGGACAATTTCTGTTCTTTTTATTGACTCCAAGTTTGGTTATTCTCTGGGACATCTCTGGAAAGAACTGTGCCTAATTGTGGTGTCTGGGAATGGTGTTTCTCCTGCTTTCATTTCTCTATTTGTTTGATCCCATCTGCTTCCTCTCTTCCTGGAATTTCTATTTCTTGTCTGCTGATGGCACCTTTTCTGTTTTCAGCACCATTATCAGCTTTTTTTTTTTTTTAAAAAAAAAACACATATTTTCTATTATTTCATTGGGATTGTTTTGAGGGAAGAGAATCAGACATATTTTTTCAGTCTGCCAACTTGAATGTGAGGCCTACATTGTTTTTCATAAAAACAGAACTTTAAAAATTGAAAACAGAAGTTTCATTAGTTTGTGAAGATACTACTATATAATTTTCATTATTGGTACATGGGAAACAAATGGTAAGGGATTAAACTGTGAATATTTAAAACAGTCATTACGCGATTGCAATTCAAATGTTGGAAGAACCGGTTGCTACAGGTGAGTTTCAGCACATCTCTCACTTCATTTTTCTTACTCCTTTCCTTTTCTGTGTTTATAGAAATTCCTACTATCATTTATGCATTTTTCAATTCTTTTATTACTGAGGTTGTTTTAGTTTTCCATTTCCTTCATGAGCCTTTTCTTTTCAATTTTTATCTCATTTTAGTTTTTTGTTCTACCTTCCTCATATCTCTGCTATGAATGCTTGCTTCATAGACACAATTATTGCAACAAGTTTTTCTTTTCAATGTCATAACAAAATACCTTCAATTTTTCCTTCATTATTTTATTTGCTTTTGGTTATCATTATCTAGATTTTATTGGCTCATTTTTGATTATTCATTTCTGAAAAAAATGTATTTGATCTCCCAGGTATTTGTAGGGGATTCCTATGGAAAATAGAATTTTTATTCTCTTAAGACATGGACGAGATAAATATTTGTTGCTAATTTTTCATTAATGTTAGACTAAAAAGAGGTCACTAAGGATTTTTTTTCTCTTTTCTGAGAAAATGGCTAGAACCTATGATACTAAAAATTGAGCAATTATTTAAAATTGTTTATATAGCCAGTGTCTGAGCTAGGGGAAAATTCCAGATTTAAATTAAATACCTTGAAAGAGCACATAATAAAGGAATATATATATATATGTGTGTGTATATATATATATATATATATATATACATACTGAGAAAAAGGTGGTATCAAATAGACTCTTGAATCAGAAAGAAGAATGTTTTTTCAAGGACATTTCATTGAATACTTGGGCGATTGGGATCATTTTCAAATGCTTCACCCCCACTTCCTTCCTTTGCCCCTGTTACTTCAACCTGTTAATATTTGGAAATAAGATTATTGTTTTCTTGCAAAAATATTTATCATTAATATTGGTCCTATTTGCTCTTCTGCCCAGTCCTGAACTCTTAACGAGCCTTGTCTTATTTGGACACTGGAGAAGACAGGTGTTGTTATATTGCTCCAGCATCAAAATTGGGTGAGGAAAAGAACTAAATACCCTGAGTGTTAAGTGTGTTACCGCTTCTGCATTGTATCATTTATGTGGTTAAGTGTGTTAGTGGTTCTGCATTGTATCATTTATGCCTTGAAAAGTTCTGGGACAATAGAGTTTGGGGATTGTGCGTGGGGGGATGGTGGGAAGAGAGTGGCTAGCTTGCTTTTTACTATTATTAGGTATTCTTGTATAGAGACACAGGGTTGGATTCAATCTTTGAAAACAACTTATTGTATTACCTTCCTAGTTTCTTCATCTCTCTCATTCATGTAAAGTAGGATATTAGACATTTCCATAAGTAGAAGAAAATCTCACTGACTTCTTCAAATGTTACAAAAAGAAAAAAAAAAAAAGTCATCCCTCCTCAATGTGGATACACGGGTAAAACCACTGTCATTCCTCATTATTAGAATTTTTCCCTTATATTTATACTTAGTTCTTGCCAAAATATCTCATCAATTTTCTTATAATTGGAGATGCTTATCCATACCATTGGAATCTGGTAGTATAGGCAGTAGTATACTTTTAAAAATGTTATTTCCTGGTTTCCATTTGCTGTGATTCTTTTTATGGATCAGACTTGTGTGTATAGCCTGTATACATTGAATTTAACTCCCACTTTTAAAATGATTCCTTTTAACTTAAGGATTACCAAATGGTAAGTCAACCAGGGCAAAGACAAGGGGAAAAAGTTCCAGTGTGGCTAATGTGATATAGATTGATAAGCCATTTATGTACCTTGCTTAATACCTAGTTAACATGAAGCAATAGTGGAACAATAGTGTCCTATTATGTGGCTCATTTTCTGCACGTTGATTCTTATATCTCTCTCTAAACTAAGAATTTGAGGCCTAACTGCATGAAGCCTGCAGGATAGTAGACATAAATGTGATTTACAGATATATACCAGCCTTAGGATCATTTGGAAATCTCTGAAGATAAGAAAGATCTCAGCAATATTCTGAGTTTGCTTGTGAAATTTCTCTAGAAAAGAACCTAGCATCGGTGGTCTGATCAGACCAAAGATGATTAATTGAAATGATTTCTGGAGAGTGGGAAACAAGGTACCTATAAACAGTCATTGACAAATTATCTTACATTGTTTCTTCTTTAAAAAAATCTTAGTCTTGAAGACAAATTTTGGTCAATGATTCCGGTTATCGTTAAATGAGAGCTGTTGCCTTGAAGAAAAACTTAGTGTATCTGGAAGATATTGAAGTTGGAGGTTGTATTTGGTTTATCTCATATTATTCTCTGAGTTTCTTTAATGTTGCAGTTCTACTGTTATGCTGTGATCACGCTGATGTAAATAAATCATTCATTTGGTAGTATGACTTGCTTAGTGTGTTTCATTAAAATAAATAGAAGTAACAAGAACAATGAATCTAATTTCGTCTGCCACTATCATCTGGTAGTTTGCAAGCCAATATACCAGCATAACCTGAGATCTACACAGCAGTGGGGTGGCCACAGCAGGTTTAAAGAAAGAAAACCAGCTTCCTGGAGATGCTATTCCTAAGGAAAGCTTGGAGTCTCAGGAGGAATAATCTGTACTATGTGCCCACGTATACTTTTAAAAAAAAATTTTAGCAAGATACTATTTCATAAGTTAAAGAAACACAATAAAAGGCTCACCAACACAAACAAGAAGAAAACTGAAACATGGCTCCTTTTGGGATGAAGTCATAAGAGTTATATAAAGTGTACCTTTGATCCCATCATACTTGAAATAGATATTGATTTAAAATTCATACATTTGCCATCATTCTTTTCAATCCCTCCACCCGTAATTTTTTTTTTTTTTTTTTTTTTTTTTAACATCTAAACAAAGTGACCTCATTGCTTTCCACTGGATTTTTTTAAACATTGGCTGGGATGATTGAGATTCAGGAATGTGGGAAAATGGATTCCCAAACCACGTCCCTCCCCTTTCATTCTGAACTGTAATTTTTGGCTTGGCTTGAATCACAGTCATCACATTTCAGCCTGAATCTCTCTGTAAAGTGATCTTTCTTAAACATTTCTCTCACTCATCAAGGGATCAGAAACAAAGCTGTTCTAGCCTTTCAGCAAAACACTTACAGGCAGCTTTTACAGAGAAGTCGCAAGAGCTAAATTTCCTCTAAAATTGTTTGAAAAGCGAACATTTTCAGTGCCTTATTGTCCTTTTTGTGAATCTTGTCATCTGTATGCCATGAGCTCCAGCAGCTATTTTAATCTGTTTTTGTTTGCAATCCATTTGGTGTCCACCCAAGGAAATGCAGGTGATTCTAATTAACTTACTGCTGAAGATGTAGGAAAAAAAAAAATTCCAATTGTGTTGTAGCGAATTATATACTTAAAACTTTTCTTTTATTATTTATAACACTTTATTAATGAAAACGTTATATAAATATATTTATCACCTAGTTCATTGCTGTTCACTTTTTAAAAATCAATGGGGATTATGGCACAAGAAAAAGCCACACACATTCACAAATACAGACACAATACAGACCCCAAGAACACTTGCCAACTTTTATTTAACAAGAGTAGCAACTTAAAAATAACATTATTTTTACTTTGTGCAACATAGTTTAATATCTGAAATAACTCTGTTCCAATAAAAATCTGTTGAAATACTCTCAGGCCTAACTCTGCCCTGAAGGTAAAAGTGATTAATTGAAAGATTTTGGCAGATCTCTGCTCACCACCAGGGCAGTTTAATTTAGAACACATTCAACCATTTCTCAGTGTCTCTGTGTTGGTGGAGCATAACTTTTGATCTTCTCTGGGGAGGTGCCTCTAATTTAGACCCTTTGGCTTGCCACTTCCTGGAGGGTTTTGATGGCTTGCCTCTGCTAAGCATTCAGGTGAGAGAGAGCTCTCCCCTGGCTGCTGCCTCTCAAGTGAGTTCGTAAAAGCAAATTCCAGGCACAAAGACAAGATATTCTACAAACCCATTTGAGTACACCAACCATCAGCAAAGTCCTATTTAGATCACAGACAAAATGGTTCTTTTTTCAGCTTCTTGCTGCCTGTCCAAACTTCTGAGAAATTATAGTGTCAGTAGCCTCTGTCCCAGGCAAAGAAGAAGGTGCTCTTAACTACGACAGTGGATGAAGCTGAGACATTTGAGTTTCCTGTTCTCGGGAAACACACATAGGATGACTGTTTTCTTTTTGAGAATACAGGAGAAACGGCTTAGCGGATATTATTAATAATTTCGCTAAACAGAAAGGTGGGACTAGGGCATGTTCCTTCCTGCTTGGCAGATGGACCTGTGTTAAACTGTGATTAAATGGAAGAACAGATGAATTCTAAGATATTCTGTAGCCCTTGAATTGGTGAATTCCAACTCTCCAGGCAATTTGACAGATATTGTGCAGGCACTTACTATATTGCAAAAGTGTACTAGGCATTGGGGTAGAGTAACAAACATGGTATACACACTTCCATATGTAATGGAGCCATAGCATGCACTAAAATGTGAGAACATATATTCTCTGTGAGGTGGATTATAAAAATGATTCTGTTTTTAAATCGTTTTACATATTTCCCAACTATTTTATAAGTATTTATATACGTATGTATACACACACGTGTATAGTATATACATATATATTACTCTTGTGAACAAACAATATTAATGACATTTATTATGAAAACATTATGACATAGATTGAAATTATTTGATAATATATACTTATGAGTTTATGTTCCCACAGACCCACTTGAAAAATGTTTGGAGACTATCATAAATCTATTCTGTATCCTTGAATGCTGTATTTTGTATCTCTAATTTAGCTGAAAGATGGTTTAAGACTCTTGAAATGAGGTTCAAAATCTTCATGGGACACACGGTAGAAATCTCCAAATTAAGTATTTCATAAACTATTTCTTACTGGGGAAATCAGATCCAGATTTGGAGATAGAAATATAAGGTATCTGGAATACAGCTGAAAAGACAAAAACATTTTCCCTACTTAGAAGCTCTACCTTTCCCTGGACAATTTATAGCATTGGCTTTTGCAATTTTGGAACTCGTACAAAAAGGAATGCATAAGCAAAAGCCAAGAGGTAGCAATAAAGTTGGCTTTCTGATTTTCTTTTGTCACAACATAAAGTAGAAAGATTAGCCTTCTTCTAGTGGTCTAGGAGAGACCTAACTTCTCAGCTTCATTCTGGAGTACATAAGGGCTGTTAAACATCTAACAAAGAACTATGCACCCTCTGTTTACTCAAAATACTTTGTTGACTTAAAAAAAGGCATTCCAATATCAATTGTTCCCTTATTTAAACTCATCTAGCACTAGTGTAATACAAACCAGATTTTCAGCTTCTGGGTGATTTTTGTCACAGAGATCTACATTGAAAGATTTGTGGAAATATGTGGGTATTTGCATATGTATATATACACATATATATTTATATATATGTTTAGTATCTCTCATTTCTTTCTGATCGATTGTCATGGAAAGAAAATATTTTAAACTAACATGTGCCAAAAAATGGACAAATGAGATTACATCAAACTGGGAAGCTTCTGCACAGTAAAGGAAACAATCAACAGAGTGGAGTGACAACGTATAGAATGGCAGAAATTATTTTCAAACTGTACATTTGACAGTATGTCAACATCAGAATGTATAAGGTACTCAAACAACTCAATATGAAACAACCAAAAACCAAATGACCTGAGCCCAAGTTAAAAATGGCAAAAACCTAAATAGATACTTCACAAAAAAGACATAAAAATGGCCACTAGGTAAACAGGAAAATGCTCAACATCACTAATCATCAGATACATGCAAATTAGAGCAACAATGAGATATCACCTTACCTCTGATAGAATGGCTATTATTAAAAAGACAAAAGATAAGGAGTATTGGCAAGGATGTGGAGAAAAGGAATCCCTTTTATATTGTTGGTGGGAATGTAAATTAGTACAACCATTATGGAAAAAAGTACAGATTCCTCAAACAATTAAAAATAGAAATACCATATGATCCAGCAATCCCTCCCACTGGGTATATATCCAAAGGAAATAAAATCAGTATATCAAAAAGATATCTGCACTCTTATTTTATTATAGTAATATTTACAATACCCGAGATATAGAATTAACCTAAGTGTCCATAAACGGTTGAATAAAATGTTTATTTTATGATTTTATGAATAAAATCATATATATAATATCACATTTTATCATTCAACCATTTATCATATATATGGGATACACACACACACACACACACACGGAATACTATTCAGCCATTAAAAAATCCAGCTTTTGTGACAACATGAATGAACTTGAAGGACATTATGCTAAGTGAAATAAACTAGGAACAGAAAGATACATATTGCATCATCTCACACATATGTGGAATTCAAAAAGGTTGATCTCATAGAAGGAGAGAGTGGAATAGTGGCTACTAGAGACTGGGATGATTGGGGGGATGGTAGGAATAAGAAAATGTTGGTCAAAGTATACATAATTATAATTAGATAGGAGGAATAAATTTCAAGGGATCTATTGGATAGCAAGATGACTACAGGTAATGACGATATATATTCTGGAAAAATGTAATGAGAGTAAATGTTAAGTGCTCTCATCTATGATAACTATGTGAGGTAATTTGTTAGTTACATAGATTTACCTATTTCACAATATGTATATGCTTTAAAACTTCATGTTGCATGTGATAAAAACATATATTATCTACAAATTTAAAAAAACTAAGATGTTTTATACATGCTGATGTTCACTGATATAACATTTATGAAATATCTAACTCCATATACGTGACTTTCCAAAGTGGTAAGATATCAATTATAAATATATTTCATGTTTTCTCTTGTATGAAATGTAAATAAAGCATGTCTTAATTTCCCTATTTCCTCCAGGGGATGGCAGAGTTTGAGTTTTGATGTTAGAAACTCCATTGAATTCGAATGTTAGGCAATCCATAATCAGGCACTATAGTTAAATCTTGAAGTGCCATGGAAGATAGAAATGAAAAATTATCAATTTGAAGACTTGGATTTTATGTCATTGGCTCCCAAGATAAGTTAATATTAATTATAGAGGCTACATTTACAGTTTATTTTCAGAAATTCTGGGAAGATAATTCTTTCTTAAAACATTTCACACAGTCTTGCTAATGCCTAAAATTCTGTAACTAGAATTCTTTCTTTTTTCTTCAAATCCTATTGGAGGATTTCACCTCAAACCTCACTAGTCATATACGCTTTAGTATGTGGATTAATTTGTTAGATCTTTTACTGGGAGCAGAGTTTAACTGAAAAGAAGACAAGTAGGATGAGTTCACTTGTGTAGGATGTGGGAGGGAAAAAGGTGGAGAAGAAGGGGGCAAGTACATAATGGGAGAGGAACAGAAAGGGAAAATAGGTACAACATATTGGTTTCAAATGAATTCAAAAGAGTGGTTGCTATTATCCAAAGTTTCTCCCTTCCTGGGTTACCTGCTATTTTGGACACACCAAGACACAGAAAAAATAGTATATTACTGTACTTAGAAATTTGGGGGAGAAGAGGCACATTTTTAAGCTTAATTAAACACAATTTTTTAACATAATTTATTCTTATAGTGATTTTCTGTCATAAGGAAATTAGAAATATGGAAATTGTAAAAAATCACATCTTCTTCAGGGAAAACTTATAAAATAATTTTTCTTTCAGGTGAGTACAATGCTCTAAATTGAGGTTCCTAAATCCATATAGGTTTGTTTTGTTTTTTATTTTTTCTTCTGAGACAGGGTCTCACTCTTGTCACTCAGGCTGGAGTGCAGTGGTATGATCACAGCTCACAGCAGCCTCAACCTCTCCAGGCTCAGGTGATCCTCCCACCTCAGGCTCTCAAGTAGCTGCACCTGCAGGCACACACTACCACGCCTGGCTATTTTTTTTTTTTTTTTTTTTTTTTGGTATTTTTTGTAGAGACAGAGTTTTGCCATGTTGCCCAGGTTGATCTTGAACTCCTCAGCTCAAGAGATCTGCCCATCTTTGCCTCCCAAAGTGCTGGGATTGTAGGCATGAACCACTTTTCCTGGCCCCATATAGGTCTTTTTTTCTATAGATTGAAATGTTGTGAATATACACAGCATTCCCCCATGAAATCAGATCTCTGAAGCCAGGCCTGTCTCCTTTCTGGGTAAGGACTGCAGAGAACACAATGACTTCTCTCACCATATCACTTCTGCAGTTTCACTATATGTGGCATTGTCTATGTATACATCACTGGGTCTGTAGTAGCCCATTTTCATACTGCTATAATGAACTAACTATGACTCAGTAATTTATAAAGGAAAGATGTTTAATTGACTCACAGTTCAGCATGGCTGCAGAGGCCTCGGGAAACTTACAATAATGGTGGAAGGCGAAGGGGAAGCAAGGCACCTTCTTCTCAAGGTGGTAGAAAGAAGTACCAGTGAAGGGGGAAGAACCCCTTATAAAGCCATCAGATCTCATGAGAACTCACTTTTATGAGAACAGCATGGAGGAACCAGCCCCACAATTCAATTACCTCCACCTGGTCTCTCAATTGACACGTGGAGATTATGGTGATTACAATTCAAGAAGAGACGTGGGTGGGGACACAAAGCCTAACTCTATCAGGCTCACTGGAGAGATGAGAGGTGTCAGATGGAGCCAGGGACGTATACACAAACAATGCCACAAGTCTTAAGTCTTCCGCAGTAACTCAACCTAAGGCTTATTGGCCTTAGCTGGTGGTGCATGGTTTTGAACTATGGCAGACTTATGAGGTCTTAGATTTCCAATCTGCTCTTAAGTCTTTTTTTTTTTTTTTTTAAATATGGAACGCTTCACGAATTTGCGTGTCATCCTTGCGCAGGGGCCATGCTAATCTTCTCTGTATCGTTCCAATTTTAGTATATGTGCTGCCGAAGCGAGCACTGCTCTTAAGTCTTAAAACAAACCTTAATAAAGGCAATTACACCAGAAACAAATGCATTTCTATTAATTCACTGGCCAGAGTATCAAAAGAAAGTAATAATATTATTTCCGTTAAGAGCAAAGTGTGCTACAGTCAAAACCCCCTGAGAGGAGGAGGGTAGCAAGCTTGGAAACACAGCATGCTTTTAGAAGTGTCAGTGAGACTCCCTTTTCCCTTTTATCAAATGAAACAATACAAAATCCTCTTTCCTGGTGATTGAACATACTCTAATAGAGACAAATTATTGATACCTTTAAGAACAGTTTTGCTCAAGGTGATACTCAAAAGTGTGAATAAGGGTGTCTGAACATCAAGCTGGGGTATAAATGACATTCCTGGGGCAGGTGTGCCAGAAGGAGAGTATCAGGTCAGACAGGGGCTCAAGGTGACATCACGGAGTAATGTAACCACACAGCAAAGAAAAAGAAGGAAGGAAGCAAATGCACTGTTGTCCTTCAGATCCCATATTTTGCCCTATGAGAAATTAAATGAACAGGTTCACACATGTCTTGTTTTCAGGGTTTCAGAGTTCTTCCAACTTTAACCATGTTACCTGCCAACATTTGTTTAAAAATCTTGTCATAAAAATGAAACTAAAAATTTACTATCTTTCAACATTCAACAAGTTGAAAAGCATTCCCCTGCTCATCATCCTGTCACTCAGGGCAATGATCAGAAATGATTCAGGAATTTATTTGAGTAGAAAGGTCTGTTTTCATTCTAATGTGTCATTGTGTGTTAGAAATGCTAGACAAGAAGAAACTTCAAGAAAGTGAAAAAGTTAAAAGTGAAGTTGTTGTTCATAAAATAGTTGTTCTGTACAACCTCCAATAATTCGAGTTAAGCAGGAGCACTGTGACCTGTTTTTGTTTGAGTTTTTTGGTAATGGAAGTTTGGGGAATTAATTTAGAAATGCATGAAATTTAAAATGCTCTTTTAACTTTCTCCTCTACCCAATGGATTGCCCATTTGGTATATCTATGCAATATCTTTTTAAATGTTAAAAGTTACCATATTCTAGTCTGTAAATATATGGGAAAATATGGTCAAACTATATTATTTTGACCGGTGATTTTGCTGTAGAGTCCCTGGTGATTGTTTTTGCATGTGGTACTCTAATTGTTGGCGCTCAGGAGTCTGCAGTATGTCTATAAAACTACTTTAAGTCAAGAATAGTTGATTTCTAGCATTAAGTCACTTGCTATCCCAATAACTTTCCCCTTTATGTATCTTTCCACTAGTTTACCTAGTAAGAATAATTGTTTTTTTCTGCTCTCATCCATAAAAAACTTGTGAAAAGGAACCTTACTGGTGGGAAAGAATTTGAATGGAAAACATGGACATACATGTATCAGACCAAGGATTTGAAGATGAATATTATATGTGAGGAAACATTACCAGAAGCTTTCACTGTATTAGTTTTTCCAAGTCAGTGTTCCAAGTCAGTCTTGGATTATGTGTGAAAAGTAAGAACTCTATACTGTAACAGGTGCTGGCAGGAAATTCCCATTAAAGCTTATAGAAGTTATGCCTGTAAAGTCTTGGCATCTGAGAAAATTCTCTCATAAGAATGCATTATGCATCAGATATTTTTCTCACTAGAAAAACAATGCGAGGCTGTAACTACTTAACAATATTCCCAGTAACTATTTTGTTAACACCATCCCTTGGTGATGCCATCTGTGGTGACCTTGTCCTATATGGAAAGTACATATCAGCCTTCATTTCAGCATTGTGAACGTACATTGTCTCCTGTATAAAACAATAGAGATCTTGATCTTAACATCTGTCTGTCCATTCAAAGCATAAACTTGCAAGTACTTTTTTTTCCCCAGTAAAGTCATTGGATTTATACTAATCCATCCACATTCTGAAGACTGACTCTTAATATGAAACGTGACAAATGTTTATGAGATTTTGCTGGAGGTAAGAATACAGACTATGAAGTATCAGGTAGTAATTAATGTAGGATTTTATTCCATAGTGTTGGTATGTATGCTGGAAAGCACTAACATTATGTGTGGCTCATAGTGGGTGCTTAATAAATGTCATCTTTGTTTTCCACATGTAAATGACACAATATCTGTATATCCACACCTTCAAAGATTTATAGTGTAACTCTTAGAACATACGATGGCTTACCTTCAAGTTAGCAGGTTAGGACTTTTTCTCTGATCAAGCTCAATTTTCTAGCTTATTAATTGTAGAGGTCAAAATGTTCTTTGATTGAAGTTTGCATGTTGGATACAACTGAAAAAAAATTCTTTTCTCTTACCCTATAAACCTACTATTTACAAAGAATTTGACTCAAATCCAAGGGTTAATTTGGATTTAAAACACTAATCAAGTTAAGGACAGAGATAAATTTACATCACAGTGAATGCTAGAAAAAGCCCACTGAAAATGATTGCGCACCTGTATACATTCAGATGTATGCATCCATATCCAGATTTGTAACTACACCGTGAATCAGACATTACTAGCTTACCTTTTATTGTATTTAAAACTATAAATACTAATGTATATAAAGCTATAATTATATTTATATTTCTAGTTTTCAATATGCTTTTCATATATTCATAAATATATTTTTGGTAAAATTTCCTCAGGATATTAAAGCTACCTTCCAGAACAGAACACACACTCACACGCACACACATACACACACACACACACACAGAGCGTCAATCCAGGCAATATGCCAAAGCGTAGCCTCTGTGAAAAAGGTTTTGCTTCAGGGCAATAACAAACTAGCTCACCACCCTGCTGCACTGTCCACTCCTCACCACATTGTTCTTTGCTGTATCCTTAACTTCCCCTCCTACAGTGAGGGAACATTTCTTTGGACTGTTTTATTGCCAATACATTTTTTACTTTGTATCATGAAATGAAACAAGGGACTGGTTTCATTAGAAGGAGAGGTAAACAGAGCATTAATTAAATTTGCTGATGATACTAAATTGGGAGGAACTGTGGACATCTGTGAGGACAAAAGAATCATACAAATGGACTTAAGGAGTTTAGAAATACGAGCAGGAAATAATAAAATGAGATTCAGCTTTAAATAATGCAAGCTAATACATTTGGGAGAAGATAATCAGAAACATGGCTATTCAGTGGATGGTAGATGCCTGGAAAGTGGTGATGGTGAAAGATACCTAGGGGGTGATAATGGGAAAAATTATACACAAACTTACAAGGAAGTAGGCACAATGCCTGAAGGTTTATATATAAAAGAGCATAATTTTTTGAACCAGAAAGTGGATAGTGCTATTCCTATGACATTGGTAGGTCTCAAAAGCATCAAATTTGGCTTTAGTTAGTCGAATCCCTTAGGTTTATGAAACAATTTAACATTATTTGTTGAGAGACTGGTTTCTCCCTATTAAAAATGAGAAAGTATGTTTTGTCTGAAACCTGTACTGGACACAAGGGTCGTTGCCCTATTTCTGTCTTATCCTATTCTAGATTATTACAAATATGGTATGCCATACTGGTCCAGATATATATCATGCCCCCTGGAAAAACAACAACAACAACAAAACAAATAAACCAAAAACAAAGAACAAAACCCTTACTTTCACTTTTAAGGTAATTTCTTTACATTCTGGATAATATGATTTTACATTATGTTTAAAGAGACATTTAATCATTGTCTCTTCTAGCAGGTCACTGAATCTTCAATCTGTAAGCTTTGTTTCTCTAAGGATAGATGCATGGATGAGTGGATAAACAGAAAGCTTGCATAATATCTGTCTCTTCATCCATTTAATCATCCTTTATGAATTGAGGCCCTATCATCTGCCAGGTATAGTGGCTAAGCACTATGGGGATGGCGTGAGCCAGCCATAATTCCCAAACTCAAGGACTCGTACTCTCGATGGGGAAACAGATAATAGTCCCAGGCAATAAGGGCTCTATTAGGGAAAGCAAAGATGTCACTGGAATATTGTGGAGGAAGGGCCTAATGATGTTCAAGAAGTCATGATGGGATGGTTATGGATTTAAGTTAGAGAATATTTCTTGGAGAAGGTGATTCTTATGATATTCACAAGAGGATGAATGTGAATTTGGCAGATGGACAAAAAGGGAGAAAGAACAGCATGGGAAAGGAATAGGCCATTGGAAAATTTCATGTAGTTGGTATTCCTGGAGCATAGAAAGCAGCTTATAAGGATATGAAGCTGAACAGTAGACAGAGGTCATATGCTTATCCTTTTTTATGGGGGTAATTAGTGTGGAATTTTGTTTATCCTTATGAGATCAAGGAATCATTGGAGGATTTTAAGAGGGATAACACAATCTTATTTGTATTTGAGAGGGATCATTTTGGCAGCATTGAAAAGAGTGGCCTGGGCAGAAATGAGACCAAAGGCAAAGACCTCCTTAGGCAATTTATCTCAAAAGGAAGTATGGAGGCCCAATCAAGGTCACAGAAGGTGAAAGGAAGAGCCAGATATAGAGATAGTAAGAAAGTAGAGCTCATGAGACTTGGTGAATGATTCTGTCTGTAATGAGAGAGAAGAATCTAAAATGTCTAACATATTTCTTTCTAGAGCAATGGGGAATATAGGTTGTGATGCTATGGGCTGAGTTAAGAAATAAAATAGGAAGAACATATTTTTGGGAAAAGTGATGAGTTTAGTTCAAAAAAGCTCAGTTTGAGGATCCAGAGGAAAATTCAAGAAGGGTTGTTTCTAGACCATGGGTTTGAGTGGGGGAAAAAAAAAAAAACAGCTTGAGTAATTATTTGCATATAGGAGCTCTGAAGTCATTGAAAGGCTCATTGAAGCTTTAGGTATAATTGAGATCACCCTGAGAAAACCAGCAGCATGAAATGTCAGAGTCAATAATTAAATCCAGAGGAAATAAATGTTTCTTATGCTGTCAAACTCTGGGCCAACCACATGGACTCCAATATTAGACTATGCAATATCAAATACATGGTCAAATGCCTACTTTCAAGACAAAAGAAAGAAAAGAACTCACTGTTGTGACAATACCATCTGTTAGGTGTGCAACTGTTCTATAGGGAGACTAAAGACTTAGCCATCCCAAACTGTCAGAAAATGTAAAATATAACAAGAACAACATCATTTTAGAAGAAGAAAGACAACAGTCCAATTTTAATAACATTGGTATATTCAAAGTCTTTATAGAGCTTTTAAAAGCATCAGCAGAGTTTAACTTTTTTTTCTGCTAGGCAGTAAATTTGGAGAAAATGAAATCAATATCCAATAGCAAAATCATGTATTCTGTCTTCATTAACTTCAAATTGATAGATCCTGTGTATTGACCATATATTTCTTATTTTAATTCTTTGACAGTCCCTATCAACTCAAAAAAATTATCATCCAAATAAAAATTTGCTGAGAGGTACATGGAAAACAAACAATGAATCAAGAGGGTGATATATTCAGAGGGAAGTAAACTAATACAAAACAGCACTAACATGGCATTCCAAGTCTGAATTAAAGGAAAAGATGTGGGGCTCAACTTGCTGTGTGGTTACGGGAACTGAGCCTAAGCCTGACCATTCTCAGGCATGTCAATTACAAGTCATAGTTACCATTCAGTTACTTGATTAAAAACAGCAGGCTATTGGAATTGAAACAATGCCTAATGGGATATGACTTCCTCTGATGAAAATGAGTAGAGAATGGATATTTTAGTAGTTGCTGATGGTTAACTTAAATGGAGTATCCAAAAATCTCTGAAAATAAAATCATTAAGGAAACCTAACTTCAATTGTTTAGCATAGCTGGGTATTGATAGAAAGAATGGTACCTTATTGAACAATATGATATACTCTTATCAGAAATGAACTTGTTTAAATGTTTAAAAAGTGGATTTGCAGACCATGTTATTCTCTGAACTGCCTTCAACCAACAACTATTGGTGACTGATCTTTTTATAGTATCAACTATATGCATGGGCAGCAATGGTGTCAAACTCTCCAATGAGGATTTAAGCAATGTTGAATATAATTTATCTGATTATACACCATTTACTGAGAATTCATTATGTGTAAGGCACCATATGAGAAGTTGGCTTATACATGAAGGAGCACATCATGTACTTAATGTAATATTTTAAATATTTTTCTTCTATAAGATATACTTATACCCTATATCTAGGGCATTATTATTTTCTTAAAAAAGAGCGTGTATTTACATATTGGGTCTCTGGTCTACTATAACCTCAAGAATTCTTCCAGCATTATCATTTCAGAGCTATTTTGGTTTTGCAGAGTTAGCTTTTCTTCTCAAAGTGTCCAGCCCTTGATTTTTTCCAATTGATTTTTTTTTTTTTTCTGAACCGAAAATAGGAAGTGGCTTGAAAAGTATAAAATCAGGCAAAGAGAGATAAAACAAGAAAATAAATGATTATTTTGAACCCAAGAAAAACATCTTTAACTGTATAGTCTACTAGTCTGTAAGATAACCTCCCAAAGAATTTAGAGGAATCTCTAAGACACGAGTCTTTTAAGGAAATGGGTGAAAAGTTCTAAATATCCTGTACAAAAAATATGTCATGTTCATTCATACAGACCACTGCAATTATTTCACCTGGAATCTGTATGTCTCTTTTACCATATATGTGTAGACTAATTGATTAATGCTTAAATTGAGCACACAATTTGAAAGTATAAAAATTCCTTGGAAAATGTCATTTTTTTCGTATAAACTTTTAAAAAGAACATCATTCATTAGGAAACCCACAAAGGAGTATAATATTTGGGTTTCTATTATAGCTTCCTGAATTAATTTGACTTCTTAATTATCATTAATTTTTAAGCCCTAAGGAAATAACTACACAAATATAATGTATAGATTCTTTTTCTACCTGTAAACAAGAAATTATTTCATAAAACAGAGTGACACTGTTGTGAAAGTTGATTATTTTTAATCAATCAGTTCACATTATGTGACAAGAATCAAAACATTTGTATTGAAAAGCTACAAATCAGTTTTTGAATGCTAGGGCAAAAAAAATCTGAAAATCTCTGACTGCATTATTATTATTATTATTATTATTATTATTATTATTATTACTATTTGCTTCTGCTTTTTGAAAACCTGAAAGCTTTCCAAATGCATGCAATTTTTTTCAAATTTTGTAAACATTTGCTTCTAGGCTAAAACATCCTGCTAACTTTCAGCCAAGATTATTTTTATGGTTGAACTATTAACTTCTGCATATAGGGCCTTTTAATGGGAAAACTCCCAGTCCTAGAACTCCCATTGTGTAAATGACACCACTATAGACTATTTGAGAGTATTGCATCTTGGTAAGTTGAGGTGCTGCATTATTTAAATTCCCCATTCACAATAAGAAGCTAATTTCCTAGGGTCTTAATTTTGGCTCTGTTCCTTCCAACTGACTCCAAGGGAAAAGTATGTAAAGAACCTAAACTTTACATTGGGGGTGGAGGTTGGAAATTAGACTCAGGCTGTATCTGGGAAGAGACATTATTTATTCTGATGCATTGTGGATTTTAAAGTGTGGGAATATCCGCTGACTGATTTGACCAGAGCCACAATGCTGTATTTCTTAGATAGCCTCTCTGGTTGTTGAACTGCACGTTTATTCCTACATTAACTTCTGTTATGTTTAAGCTTTCTTTTTGATAATAAGACTGTCATGCATTGCTAGACATAAACTCTGTTAAATGTCACTAATAAATACAGTGAATTAATCAATAACTGGTTCTGTATACAGAGTTTGTGAACATTCAATGCATGCCATAAATTGCAAGGTTTAAGTTTCAAGCATTTTCTTAAGAATGAGGAAGTTTCTCTGGAACAGCAAAGCATGTATCAGGTACCTATGGCAGAGATGGCAATGTGTTCACTAGTTTGTCTTCTCTTTCTGACAGACCTCACAAGCATGTCCTCTTATCCACATTTGTTTTCTTAATTGCAAAATACAGCTTTTCCCCCGCCTCTCCACCTTGTCATCTCTGATTTCTTTTGGTTGTCTTTTCCTAGTTTCTCCTTTATCCTCTTGCTGACTGTTTCCTGTTTATTCTTTTTTGATTTTGTCTTCCCCTCGAGTCCTAAATGTGGCTTTCTTACAGACACAGAGGCCCCAGCGTGACTACCCCAAAGAGCCAATTCCAGCTTGGACCCAGCACAACACTATGCTGTCAGGAAGGTGGCAGTCCTTGTGGCTGCATTAAAACAAAACAAAACAAAACACAAAACACCAAAGCACTAAACTGGTCTTAATTTTAACTCAGAAAAGCCAAAGAGATTCACTGCAAACATTCTCGGAGCTTCTTTGAAGATCATCTCCATTGTAAATGCATGCGGATGCCTAACCTAAGGCATGAAAAGCAAACACTTAAAAACAACAACAAAAAAAGGTCAGTGACCTCAGAAACATTTTTGTTCTGTCCACAAATATTCTCCAGGGAAAAAGAAAAAAGTGCTTATCTTGTACTCTTTTTTTTTTTTTTTTTTTTTTGGAGCATGTAATTTTTATCAGTTTGTTTTGTTTTTGTTACTTTTTTTCACTCACTGCTTATAAAACTAGCAAGCAGAAGTCTCTCTGGAACAAGACAGAATCATAAAAGTTTTCAAGAATCTCGTCACAAACTAAACAGTACAAATTGCACATTCTTCATGGAAGTATCAGCCTTTAGTGCGTGCCTGGATCCAACTATAATAGATTATCCCAAAGTGGGAAAGAATGAACAGTATAAAATTAGCAGAACTGGGAGCAGAGCTTGTCTAGAGAAGGCAATATGATCTGCAGTTTTGGGGCCTGGATTCAAAGGCAACGGGAAACAACTATGTAAAGTCTGATTTTTGCAAGTAAGCACTCGGTAGGATCTCAAGAGGCAGACTGGTGCACTGGATCAAATATCAGGGAAATTATATTAACAACTACAATGCTTGCTACAATACTGTACAATGTGTACTGTACAATAGCTGTACTATCATCATGCCTGTTATTTATATAACATATACACATGCATATGCAAATGCAACATGTATATGGCAAATATTCATATATTTATTTACATGCCATGTTTTTAATTTTTGTTAGATAAGTATATTCCTGAGTTGAGTTAGGTGTCCAGCCACTCTTTTTCATGATATTAACACACATATCCAAATAGTCACAAAATTAAACAGGTTTCATTTATAATGTCACAGGCTTGTTAATTTGAAATTCTCTCAAACTTCAACTAACAGTAGAGGAATTACCAAAAAAGAAACAGTTAAGGTATAATAATAATTTTAGCCATCCTTTTTCCAAGTTGCTATAATCTACCCAAAGATAACTAATTGTTCAAAGTAAACATTCCACTCAGACCACAAAAGGAATCCATTACACAAACATATAATTCACAGTCATTTTTAGTGGGTTGTAAACAGTTTGGAATGAGCATAAAATGGGACAAAAATCAAAGTGAGCATTTTGAAATGAAAAAGTGTTTGCTACAAAAGGTCAGTCCCTTTGCTTGGCCAACTATGTAGAAAAGCCTGGGAAAATGCTGATCACACAAGCAATGAGGGAATTTTAAAGCCAACAGCCTCCTTGTTTCTTTAAACAGACATCGGAACCTATAACTGGATCCTGTCAAACAAACGACAGCAAAAAAATATAACAGCTGCTAAGAAGGCAAGTTGAGAGATAAAGTTTTTGAGGCTAAAGACCTTCTCAGAAGTAGACTAAAGGTCTTTCTTAAATCTTTAAGCAAGGTTATGGATCCCAGGGTGGCTTTTAGGCACCAAGTCAAATATGTAACTTTGTGTACCATTCCTGTCATAGTATTTCGTGTTCCAGAAAAAAGACAGAAAGGGCAAACTTCTTGTTGATTAGCATCTGCTGAAGCATTCTGCAAAGTTGCTTATACCTGGAATTATCACATTTGAAAAGCATGATTTCATTTGAAAAAAATTGTGGTCAAAAGCATGTGACATACCATTTCTCTTCCTAATCCTTTTTAAGTGTATAGTTCAGTGATTTTAAGTATATTCACATTATTGTACAATAAATCTCCAGGTATCATTTTAATGTTTTAAAATAGTATGGGTGCATATTAACCAGAACCGGGAATCATGAAGGAAGTATGAGTTAAGACATATTCCAAATGATGAGCGCCAATCTAAATTATATTACAAACTTAAGAAAATTAATGTTATTGCCTTAAAACCAAACATATTTTGGATGCATAAAAATATGCACCATTTTTTTGTGCACCAAATATATTTTGGATGCATAAAAATATGTGTAGGGTAGAAATACGCTCATTCATCTAGTTAACCCTACTCTTACATAAAATACGTATTTGCCAAAATGCATGTTTGATATTATTGAGTAGAAATATGACTGGTTCGCCACTTAAGACATGTCCTTTTAGATCTCACACCAAAGAACTCCCTATATTACATAGTCACAATGTGTCAAGAAAATAACCTGCAAAATAAGGCAAAATTAAATCTCTCCTGATCTGATAACGAAGATAAAGCCAAACAAATATATGTTTATTGTTCAGGGTTGATTACATTATTTTTAAGCACACATAGTTCCCTGCTTTTTATTATTGTCATGGTTTTTCTGTCTTGTAGGATCTGTCCTTTTCTCTGATAGTACTCATCACAGTTTATGCTAACATACAAAATCGTGTGTGTCTGTTTAATGTCTATCTCCTCTGTGTTATCAACTGGTAAGACAGAAGATGACACACAGTAGGTACTCAATAGCTATTTGGCTTCGATTACTTCATTTAACCAATATTTATCAAGTGCTTACAAGGTGTCATGTGCTGTATAAAGCTTCTTTCCAAATAATGGACCTCAACAAAGGATAGCCAGTTACATGCTTGGCATAAAAAGAACTATGAATTAAGGTCTTACTACATGTCACACCAGTTTAAAATATATACTTTGTTTAGTTCAGGTCTCCTAGGCCCTTGTATCTGACAGACACAGGTGATCATATTTTTAAGTAAGCAATTTCTACACATATGTCATCATAAACTACACAAAGTGTTCTATAACATAGTGAAAAATGAACTTCTCACTGCTTATATCTACTGTATGTCACAATGCCTTCCTCTACATCAAACTTTCCCAACCCATGGCCCAGGGATTTGAATGGAGCCCAACACAAATTCGTAAGCTTTCTTAAAGCACTATGAGATTTTTCTGCATTGTTTAAAGCTCACTAGCTATTGTTAGCATTAGTGTATGTAATGCTATGTGCAGCCCAAGACAATTATTCTTCTTCCAATATGACCCAAGGAAGCCAAAAGATTAGATACCCCTGCTGTACATGCTTGTTTCCTCAAACCGCCAAAACAGTGTCAGATGATCTCATGCTTTTGGTCATTGTACCCAGGATATGAATTAAGAATTAGCAGAACCATGTTTTAATATTTTCACAGAAATTACTTTGTAAAAGAAACATACGTTGAGTTTTTCATTGGCTAATTATGATTTCTCAGATACATGCTCTACAACCATAAGGGCAAGGCAAGGGAAAGAGCCACTTGGAAGAGCTTTAAAGATTAACATGCTCCTTAAGAGTTTGTCTTCCAAATTTTGCTTGTATTTTCAAGGCTCAACAGACAATGTCAGAAACCACAGAAATAAAGTTAATCTAGTTATAACAGTTGGTGAGAAGAAGAATGCTCTGGTAGTTTCGAGTAATAAAGAGAACCAAATGAAGATATGGAAATGTACTAAACAAGTTATTAGCTAAATTGGTTTACATTCAGTTTATTAACAGATTTTCTTCTAGGTATGCACAAAAGTTGCAAAATTTAAAATGTAATCACCTTACCAGGGATGAATAAAGAATGCATCTTGTGCCAAGTACTGGGTAGAATTTCCTTGGAGAGACTACAGAAGTGTGAGCAATTTGGCTGTGTTCGATGCAAACAGGTAAGACAAATAACTAACTGACTGACTGACTGACTGACTGACTGACTGGATCGATAGATGAATGAATGAATGAATAGTGAGATCTGCCTTCCTGAAAATGTTTCATTTTAAATCATCCATCTAATAAGCATTTTAGAGACATGGCCACAATTTGTAGATGATTTTTTAAAAGGAGTAAAAAATAATCACAAGAAAAAAAAGAGAGAGACGGAAACAAATCTTTTTTATAACAGCCAATGTGCCGATGTAGTGAGTATCAAGACCATTTCCCTAAGACTGTGAGAGTAAACACACAGTTTTCATTAAATGTTCCTTTCCCATAACTGGTCCATCAGCATTTCCCATGACTCTGCAGTTGAGTTTCTTGGCTGGGAGAGTATCTGGCCATTAGAAGGAGGGATCCAGATATGCTGAGTCCCAGCCATGCTGAGAGACTTGGCACCTTTATATGCTACTTCCTAATACCAACCCCAGCATAAAATGTCATCAGAAGCCTGCATAAACATTGGACTTAGATTCACATAAATTATTTCTGTCCTGAAATGCTTTATGCCAGAATTTCGTAAAAACAACACTTTGAGTAAATAGAATTGGTGTATAAATATAAGAATATTAATCCAACCAAATGATCATAGAAAATTATAATCAAAAGTACACACTTGTAAATCTTGCAATGATGTGAGAGGTTTATCTTGTGCTTCTTAGTTTTTATTGAATATTTCCATAGGGTTCCTTTAAGCTGACACTGCCAAAGCACTTTGAATTATCAGTTGCTTTGTGGAATTGGAAAGTCTTTGAGTTTCATTAAAATGCTTAGGAATTATTTTAATAATCATATGTGTGATTAGTGCCTGTTTAGTGCTTGATCTACAAATTCTTTTTAAGAGTAAACATAGGGACAATGAAATATAACGCTAGATGTGATTGCTCCAGTCAGCAAAAACATTGTCTTATTTTATTAAAAATCACCAACAAAATGCCATGAACTGAAGATATGGTTTCTATTTATAGACATTTTCTACTCTACAATATTATAATATCTGCACACCGCAAGGCTTCATCTAGCGGTTTTTTGTTTTGCCTAGGGTAGAGACATAAATCGAGGGGTATGGAGCACTTCTTTACACACGCACACATCTTATTATGTGCTTCCCCAATGTCCTATTTGGATTTTTGGTCTAATATAACAATACTCACACTGTTGGCGCTGAGTATTTATAAGTGGATGAAGATTTCCTGAAAATGATGACCATTTAGCTACTGGAAATAATAACATTATAATATTCCCAGTGATCTATTTTGGCTTTAGGTACTTACTAAAGAATATTTATTCCTAAAATATATACTTATAAAATTAAATGAAATTGCAACTTGCAATAAAAACACATTTTTCTCTGAACTCCAATTGACTTCATTTCTCATAGACACTTCTCCCGTGTTCATCCTGCAGTTGCTGCTTTCTACTCTCACTGTACTCTCTGCTCTTCTCTCTGATGTGTTGATATGCTTTCCCCAAAGTCATTCTCTTCATCCACATTCCCTACCCACTCTTCCCCTTCTTGTTATTCTCTCATTCCCTACTGACAGGGGAATAATAGGATCCCAAGGCTGTCCTTACAGTATAATTAAAGTATGAATTTCCAGGAGTTAGAAATTGCAGACCATTTTTATTATGCTTTTATAATAAAGCCAGGTAACATTGAGAGAATTAAAATGGCTTTTTCTTAGCAGATTACTGGGTAAAGATTTTTTCCCCTTGGTTCTATTGTCTTAAGAGACTAGGAGCCGGAAATGGGAATAGGTTCACCAGTCCTTTTTCTGAAAACACCTCTATCTTTTACATGATATATATCCCCCTAGATCCTGGGAATATGTTGTAAACTTGTAACAGATGGTGATGAAGCCTCCCATTTTTATACAATACATTTTTTAAGATTCTGCATCTACTATATGTATCTTCCAGGAAAAATGACCTTGAATGAATGAAGTCATAGTTTGAAGGAAAAACACCCCACAGATAGAGTGGAGTAGAAATGATGATTCCATTAGGTTTTGTTTTGTTCCCTTCAGTAAGATGAAATAATTTCAGATGAAAAACAGAAGGCTTAAATAGAAGAATCAAAGGTCATCTTTTGAGGTGTGTCTTTTAATTGTTCCTGAAAAACCCGTTACCGTATTCTGTACTGAACAGAGACGTGTGGAAGGTGGGATATCACTGTGTGCGATTCGGAATGCTGTTTGCTTAACTTGGGTAATGTTGGGGGCTTACCAAAAATTGTTCTGGCACAACATCTACCAGCATGAATGTTAGGAGGGTTCTAACACTGTGAGTGCTGATATTTTATGAATGTTTTATCACTGGCTTGAAAACAAGAAGTTTGCACTTGAATCAACAGTATGTCAGACAGACAAAATATTAAAAAAAAAAAAAGAACATTAGTGAGAATTACTAATGTCCCTATTGTAAAAACAAACTGAAGTTAATAAGAAACTTGATCCTCTTAACCGATTAACACAAGTCAAGTTTTAATTGCATGGCTTCTCAGACAAATCGAGTGGCACTGCTAACTTGAGTATTGGTTGCGTAGAGGGTGCAGTAATGGGGGGAACTGCTGCACATTCAGTCACCCACCTCTTTTCTCAACAGCTTCAATGCATTGCTTTACAAACCACGGAACTGTGGAATTTTCACGTTCACACACTTTGTGCAGATGAGAGCCAAAAATTTGATCTGCAAAAGAAACAAAGATGAGCTTCATTAAAATCCAAGCTTGCGTTGTTCCTTAATTTGATTCTGTTTCCATATCCACTGCATGCTGAAATCTTCATCTTGCATGGGAATTGATTTTTTTTTTTTTTTTGCTTTATTTCCAAAGTGTCTACGGCAGACATACAAAGATCACAACTCCCTCCTTTATGGAACAGGATCTTGGCCCCAGAGTGAGAAAACTGACGCTCAGCCATCGATTAGCAGGGATGACTGTGTAAGTTATAGTCTCTCTGGGCCTTAACTTTGTTGTCTATAAAGGAATGACAAAGAATTAAGAAAATTTCTGCAAAATAATTAATCTTAGTGTTTTGGTATACTGAGTGTTTTAGAAGAAGTTTACCAGTTAACGGTTATAAAAATTACAATGTTTAGGATATTACAATATTAATTTACAATATTTAATTTAAATATTAAATTACAATATTTAGGATATTCGTTCTGCAACTCAATAGTATTTGAGGAGGCAAGTTCTAGGAGACTTGCTTTGAAGTGAATTACTTAGTATTTCACCTGCCTTGAATGCCCTTCCTCTTCTCTAATCTAACTATCACCTTTCCTTTAGGGTTCAGCTCAGATCACACTTTCTCCGCTAACCCCTTCCTATCTCAGCTTTGTGTCATCTGTGACATAGGTTCTTTGGAATACCAGATCCTCAGACTGTTAGTAGATGATTCAGGGAAAAGGGCCTGCGAACAAAATGGTTTAGCGTCATTAGGTTCTGCAAAGTTAGACAGGTTTAACGTGTATTTATTTTTAGAGCCTGTGATATGCCTATGTGTGCTGTGAATCTCCAAGAGGGGTGGAGGATGCATTATCTCCCAAACTTACTTGAGCAACATCCTTTGATTTTCAGAGAGTACATTTCCAGACTAATGTTTACGAGAATACCCACTGTGAAATCCGAGCCTAGCCCTCTCGTTTGGAACATGATTGATGCTACCTTACATTGTGTATTTACATTTATAATAAATGGAATAGGCTCTCTCAAAGCAGATTCTGAGTGTCTGAATCATCTATGTTTTCAACAGTGCTTAGCACAGACTCTGGCCTGCAGTATTTACAGATAGATGTTTGCTTTTTATAACTGTGGTAAAACACACATAACATAGAATTGATCATTTCCACCATTTTAAAATGTACCATTCAGTGGCATTAAGTATACTCACAATGTTGTGCAACCCTCACCACCATCAATTTCCAGGTTTTGCTATTGAGATAGTATCTGTTTATTACTGATAATGAAACAAATATTTAGTGGGTCCAAGGGCTTCCCATTTCACTCAGAATGAAATCAAAGTCCCTACTGTGACTTATAAGATATTACATTATCTGACCTCCACTAATAAATGGATTTTATTTGGGTCTTCTCTCCTCGTCTTTAAATTTGTAATAGCCCCACATTGCTGTTTCTCGTGGCTGCCAAGCACTCTTCTACTGCAGGGACTTTGCATTTTCTTCTTCATGGAATGCCATTGCTTTAGGTCTCTGATCAAATGGTATCTTCTTATTGTAGCCTTTCTTTCCTACCATCCTTTAAAAAAATGGCTCCACTCCATGCCATTCTCTATGCCACTTTCCCAGCCTTACTTTTCTTAGAACACATATCTCCACTTGACATATGAGACTGATATGTTTTCTGCTTAGTTGTTTCCCTTGCTTAGAATGCAAAAGCCAGGAGAGTAGGAGTCGTATCTCAACCATTTATTATTGGATCCCGAGTACCTAGACAGTGTTTGGCACATACTAAAAGTTCAATAAACATTTGTAGACTGATGGACTACAAGACGTCATCTTAACCGTCAGTGGAGGTAGTCAATAAATTTTTTAAAGTAAAATTAGATAGAATAACAGATAATGCAGCATAAAATAATGTTCAGTGATATGTATTGTTATAAGGGGATACTCAAAATGGAGTATAGAGAGAATTCAATGAATCATAATTTTCATTTATTTCTTAGGAAAACATAATGGTTTGAATTGCTGACAACCCAGCATGGAGGGAACAATGAAAGCTAAAACACTATTAATAACATACTCCAGGCCAGGCATGGTGACTCACACCTGTAGTCCCAGCACTTTGGGAGGCTGAGGTAGGTGGATTACGAGGTCAGAGATGTAGACCATCTTGACCAACATGGTGAAACCCTGTCTCTACTAACAATACAAAAATTAGCTGGGCATGGTGAAACATGCCTGTAGTCCCAGCTACTCAGGAGGCTGAGGTAGCAGAATTGCTTGAACCCCGGAGGGAGAGGTTGCAGTGAGCTGAGATCGCGCCACTGCACTCCAGCCTGGAAACAGAGTGGGACTCTGTCTCAAAAAAAAGAAAAAGAAAAAGAAAAAAGAGAAAATACTCCAATGTGGAAATGTGCATTTTTATCCAAGCAATAGAAAGCAGCTCAAAAGACATGGACATAGTATAGAGAAGTGGGAAATAATAATGGGCATTTGCTTTGAATACTTTGGTCAAGTAACAATGACTTGTTCAAAACACTGTGTAACCACTCTAAGAAAGAATGACATAAAATATTATGTAGCAAAAAATAACCCAGTAGATCAGATCAAATGATTTACATTGTCTGGAGATTACAGTCAGGAAGGAGAATTGCTATAAAGTAAAAAACCCATTAATTGATTTTATTACTCAAATCAATTTCACAAATATTATCTTCTATCTTTACAGCAATGAGGTAGGCGTATTGAGTTGTAAAAACAGTATCAAGAAGTTCATAATATTATGGGAACTAATAAAAGTATTCAAAGAATATACAAAAAAAGAAAATAGCAGGTGTCATAAAAGGTACTGAATGCTAAGAAAAATGTCCTTTAGTATAAGGTCTGTTTGTGTCATTTAGTGTAGATGTAGTATGCAGTGTGTGTATGTTTGTACAACAGAGAGTGGGAGACAGAGAGTGTTAGGAGAAATTGTTTTGTTTTTGTTTTTGACAGGTGGATATAAGAAGATACAGACAAGAGCATTCCAGGTCTCTTTTATTCATTTAGTTATTTGCAAAAGAATGTCTTGAGTGACTACACTCTGTTTAGAGCTAGGAAAGGCACTGGTAATATAGCAGCAAAGACTCATTCCCTATTTTCTAAAACTTTGCCCAGTAGAAATAGTGTATAAGTAAACAGGTAAGAACATTTTATGAGAAAACTGCTGTAACTGGGGAAACGCAGAGGCAATGTGGGAGAATGTGGTGCGGCACCAGACTGGCCTTGAGTGCTTCCCTTCTCTGAATAACTGAATCCTCAAAGATAAGGAAAGACAAGTAAAAGAGGGAACAAAGAGCATTTTGGGAAATGAAAGGAAATAAACAAATGCTTGAATGATGGGAAGAATGATAGGAAGACTGGGGTGTTAAGGAAAACATTCACTCTTAGAGAAATCTTGATGTATCAAGTTATAAAAGAGATGGAGGTTATGTTATAAAGTATCTTAAATTTTGCCAGGAAGTTTAAAGTATTTGAGAGTGTGCAGATACCACTGATTTTCTACATATAAGTAATTCCTCTCCCACCTTCTTTCTTGTTTTTAGAAGCCACTTATATGACAGAACCTGAAAATCATCTTTATTGATTTTTACCTGCCCTGCAGCTTTGGGTGATTAGATAACTCTGTCAATGAAATGTCTAGAAAAGTGACTCAGGACCATATAGGAAAATATTTTTTCCCCTGAAGAAAAGAAAGGGATATGTAAGAAGTCTTTTTCCTTTTTTTAAAAATCCATCTTTGAATATCATTTTGCAATGATGTGATACTTGGAGCTATTGCAGCAATCTTGTCACCACAAGACAATGAGTACTAAGAACAGCAGCTAATGTATTAAAAATAAGCAACAAAAACCTGAGACCCTGAAGACATGTCTGAGCTTTTAAATCAACACTAAAACACCTTCTCTAGACTTATTTTTATATTAAATAACTCATTTTTAACTAGGTATTCCATTATCTGCAGCCAAAAGCATATGATATGACATTAGGAAGTGATTGTGGTTTTTGAGTAAAATGAGCATTATAATCATACTCTACTTGAGAAGGTTTACTTGGTAGTACTTTGTAAAGAAAAGGGAGGGCAGGGGGTAACACAGTGGGCAAGATGAAGCACAAGGAGATTAGTTAAACAACTAATGTGATTGCCTAGGAAAGATGTTATGAGGACCAGAATCAGGATAAGGGTGTGATAGTTGTAATCACTGTACACAATCCATCTTGTCTTCTCTGAATTAGATGTATACATTCACCTCATTTGCCATGGAACCATCTGGCACAACCTACTAGAGTGTGCAGAGTTTATTTTTCCCCATTTCTTTGATATTAGGCTTGGCCAAATGTCTTCTTTGGAATGATGTAATGTGAGTGGAAATGTGTCAGTTCCAGACTGAGGCCTTAAGACGCATTGCAGATTTCTACTCATCCTCTTGCTTCTCTGCTATTGCCAAAGCAAAGCCCTTCAGCCTGGGCTCCAGAATAAATACATATGGCATAGAACTGAGGCCAACCTTTAGTGAAGAGACAAGTCCAGTCAGACCTGCAGCTTAAAGCAGAGCAGTCCAGTCAAGCCTGCACCACAGACACATGAAAAATAGATGCTCCTTTTCATATGCCATAGAGATTTTATGTTTGTTTGTCATGTAGCAAGAGCTTACTCATATAGGTGGTGATGAGTCCACGTTTTTGGTGAAATATGATCTAAGCTATGCTGCGAGAATGAAAACAAAGAGGATTGGCAGGACATGGAAACTAAAATTGAAGAGTGAACAAAATAGAAAAAAGTTCTAAATTTGCTAAGAATGTGGAGTTACGCCTTCAGTTTAATTTCAATCCTCAGGAGGAGTCTCAAAAAAAAAATACTTTCACCTTAAAATTTAAACTATTCATGCCTTACCAAATTTTATGGCACCTCTTCTGCACTCTCTCCAGATGAATCCAATTCTATCTAATTCCATTCAGTGACTCTTTAGTGAACACCTACTATGTGCTCCATGTTGTAAAGAATGCAAAGATTGCTTTATTCATTCAGTAATGATTTCATGCAGGTTATAGGCCATACACTGTGTGCCAGCCTGAAAATGTAATGATGCACCATCTCCTACAGTTTAGGGGAACAGAATAACTCTCACAGGCAGCTACAACATAATGTGACTAATGCTATTGCAGATATGTGTAAAAATAATAGAGAGGGTTTATTGTACACTACACTAAGCCAAGCAGAACTCAAAGTACTTCATATATTCTAACACTGAATTCTCACATGCACCCGCAATCCTTCGAGCTTTGATACTATCATCATCTTCATTTTACAGAAGAGGGAACTAAGGCCCAGAGATATCGAGTTATTTTTGAAAGGTCACAGAGCATTAGGCTCTTGGGGGAGGAAGGATGGGGACCTGAACTAAGACAATAAACCTGACATGGCAAGAAGGGGTGATTCAGTGGGATTTGGCAAGTGGGTGTAGCAGGTGAGCCGGTCCACCAGGTGAAAGTGACTTCCAAGCTCCTTGCTTGAGGGGAGAAGACAGAGACACAGTTACTTGAGGGTCTTGAGAATGGAAATGGAATTTAGACATTAAGAAAAGCATTTCAAATGCAGCAGAATGGTAATGAGAGATAAAGATGAAAAGTGTTCACTGGATTTGGGCAACTTGAGGATATTAGTGACCTTAAGAAAAATGGTTTCAGTAGAAGAGTGAAACTGAAAGGCAGATAGTTGTCATTAAAGACTTGAAGAGAAGGTGAAGAAATAGAGACAGCAAATAGACTCCTCTTTTAAGAACTTCAGAGGTGAAAAGGCTAGCACATGGGGACTAATTAGTTATAAGGGGAGATAAGACCTGGAGAAGGATTTTGAGTTGTAGTGAATGGGAGAGAATTTCAACTACAGGGTATGTTTTATTGCCAGGGAGCTGGGTGAAGTACACTGCTGATTATTTTTAGTGGTTATGATGTTGGAAGTGGGGGAGGTACATTACTGCCACTTACTGGGTGGTCCAGGCAAGTGCACCCAGTCCCTCACAAAGGAAAAACTGCCATTGGTGTCTTGGTGAGTAAAGAGCCTAGACATCTTGAATTTCACTAGATAGAGGGCAAATGTTTGCTTTCCCCAGTTATCAACAAAGCCAAAACTGTTATTCTCACTTATAGCTCTTGAAACTTGCTGTACTCTCCCAATAAGGTGGGGCTCTGGAGTACAAGAATATAGCATCCCAGGAGAACTTGGTTACATCAAAGGTCACCATGTGCCCCAAGCTTGACCAAAGTAATGCTCCTTCTACAAAATTTAGCGTTTGGATACTGAGAGACTAAGGTGATTGTTTCTAGGGATGTGTACTGTAGGCTGCCTACACTTAAACCCTGGGGGCTGGGACAGCCATTTGGGAAGATGCTTATGTGCCACAGATGAGTGGACACAAGAACTGGTTTGCAGGGAGAGGCAAATGGAACAGATCCAACTCAGCTCCTGACTTTCCAGTGCCTACTCCAGGCACTTTGTATCCTTGCCATGGTTTTTGCCATACCCATGTCATGAGCTCCATGAATATCATGATATCCCCTCCTACCCATGTCAATAGAACTCTTGAGTAAATTTCTGTTTATTGCAAGCAAATACACTTGGCAAAAATATGGATGTAGCATTGGCCAAACGTTTCAAGAAAGGGATTGTGGTCACAATAGGACCAGGTTTGGCAAAATAGCTCAATGGGATCCACTGCTTACAGATGACACTGGCTAGAAAGAGTATGGCAAATATCAACTGGTTTTGCTGGTCCTGTGTCTATTCTCCTGTCCTCTGGCAAGAACATCCTGAGATTCCCTTGGGGATGGTCCTTTCTCATTTTGCTGCCATTTGTTTTGGGTAGTGATGACTCCACCCCCTCCATCTCCAGTGACAAACATGCATTTTATCTTCTTGGCCACAGTAATTGATTCAGACATGAACATGTGGCCTGAGCGGATCATGTCAAGTAAATCCTGAGACTTTTTCTGATGTTACTGGGAAAGAGGAACCCTCTTTTTATGACAGATGTTAAATTATGAAGATATGAATCTGATCTTCTAGAAGTTATGCTGCCACCTCTGGAAGAATGGAAAACAGAGCTGAATGATGGAAGACAAATATTTGATAGCATATTGAACTTCTAAATCCAGTCATGCCTGAAGCTATCCCCATCCCTTGGACTCTTCAGTTAAGTAACTCAGTAAATTCCATTTTGACTTTTACAGTTTGGACAAGTTTCTATCATTTACAGTAGAAAAAATCTTGACTACAACATTAGCCGTTGACAGACAATGAACTAGATAATTGAGAAGAGATGATAATGCACATCAGATGGCTTTGCAAAGTCAAGAGTGCTGTCCAAAGAAAGGAAATCGTAGAGATTTAACTACATTGTTATTGTTGAATTTAAGCGCTGTTGTAGGATTGCTCTCCATTTGTAAATCTAATACACCTAGAGTGTCATACACCAAGCAGGACAATTCAATGACAGAAATCTATTTGAACCACGGAAACTTCTATCTTAAAATAGTATTAAAAAAAGGGAGGGAGAGAGAAGGCATTCTGTTTTCCAGGCAAGCCTTAATGAACTTTATCCCCTAAATGCCCATGTCTCTTGTCCTGGAACAACATTAAGAATTATTTCTATTCTCCTCTTCATTACAAAATAAAAGGAACACTTCCAGAACCCTGAGTTCCTGACTTCCCACCTATATTCCCATCTGTGTGCTCATTGGTAATCCTTTCTTCTTCTCTTAACAGCCATACAAATATGCATGTTATTCAGAAAACAGCTCTTGCTAGGGGAGCCAACATTTTTGGAATCTTCTGCAAATGCCTGTGACCTTGGCCAGTGTGATCATTCTACCTTCATCCCATCGTTTCAGCACTTATAACCAGGGGTGGCAGGATATACATTGGTTAGAAAAAAAAATTCATTTTCTGCAATTTTTCTTTGAAAGCATCCTTTGGTGAGAAAAATAAATAGACCTTCCACATGACTGCCCTTATAAATCATGTTGTTTATATAATGAATTAGTGTTTAACTAGAGAATGGTGGTTTTTAATCTTTAAGCTCTCAAACTTTTGACCGATTTAGTTAGTTCATCAGCATAACCAGGTTAAGTCTTCCAGATTACAAATTAGTTTCATTCTTCCTCATCACTGCTATATGTTTTTTGACAAATTATGGAAAGAACACCCAGTAATGGGATCTGTGTCAGTTAGATTCCAAATGAATCAAAACTACGAGGATAACTGCTCAATAGAGGCAGTTAAATGTTCAAATAATGTGACGGTGTTATCATCATTTACGCAGGAGACAGTCTCCACAGGCTTTTCAAAAGGATGTGACTCTGCTTTCAGGAGAGAGGGCCATTGCAGAGATTCTAGTAAACTTTAAAAAGGAAGAACAAAGCACCTAGAAGGACACACACATGAGGAATACAGAGGGAAGCAGAAAACAATAATGGCAGCCCAAATGGCTCAGTCACAAAAACAAATCAGACAATTATCCAACTATCATGGTAATGATGTATATTGGTTAAGGTTTCTGGCTGTAAGCAACAGAAAAACACAACAACACTGTGGCTGTATTAAGCAAAGGAAAGTTTATCTGAATGATGTTGAGGGGTGGAAGGAGGAAGGAATTCAATGAATTTATGAGAGGCTAGGGGACCAGTCTTGGAGATATTTCGAAATCAAGGTGCTTAGCGGAGCCACGAAATTGAAAAAAGGAGAAAAAGCGACTGTCTTCTAACTCTGGTAGCCAGGTCAGGGTGCTCATTTCATGGCCACCACCAGCATCAGCATTGTCATAATAACTGCCAATCACCAATCGCTCTAGATTGGAAGTTTCTCTAGATGATGCTTCATTGATCAGGATTATGTTATAAAAATAATGGGTGGAGAGAGAAAATACAACCCTCCTAGTTTCTGTAGTAGGTAGCATTCACTTAGAATTTTTCTCCCACAGAAATGCTACGCATACGGGCAGATTATTTCCTAGTAAGTTGCTATAATGGAGAGGCAGTGAATATTGGAAGACAAAACAGTATTCAAAACATGGGTGATTTCAGCAATTTAATAATTCCATCTTTTGATTTTAAACTATAGATGACATTTGTTTTTCCTTTTGAGAACTACTGGTTTTCAGCCCAAAACTTTTAGATTGCTTATCCAAGCATGCTGTTTCTGTTTCTACTTTTTTTTTTTTTTTTTTTTTTTTTAAGACAGAGTCTTACTCTGTCACCAGACTGGGGTGCAGTGGCGCAATCTTGGCTCACCACAACCTCTGACTCCCTGATTCAAGTGATTCTCCTGCCTCAGCCTCCTGAGTAGCTGGGATTACAGGCATGCACCACTATACCCAGCTAAGTTTTGTATTTTTAGTAGAGACGGGGTTTCACCACATTGGCCAGGATGGTCTCGACCTCCTGACCTCGTGATCCACCTGCCTCGGCCTCCCAAAGTGCTGGGATTATAGGCGTAAGCCACCATGCCCAGGCTCTACTCTCACCTTTTATATTTTCTCCAGTTCTGTTCCCACCATCTTTTCTTTTCCTTTAAAATGCTCATGACATGAGCCCCATGTCATGTAACTTTCCCAAAACTTTACTGAGAATGTTTGGGTCTCATCAAACCTAACAGATTCTAAAGTCCCTAGTGATAATGACATTACCTACTATGGAGAGACTAGCCTGAGGGGAAGGGTATCTTCTTGAACAAGGATAGCTGAGTTGCCGTAGTTTTCAACTGAAGCTGGATATTTGGCTGCAGGCGTAGCATCCTTTGACCAAGGCAGCCTGAAGATGAGTTTCAGGGATGGGACTGATAGAGGAGCAAAGTTGTTCCCAGCCCTTTCTATTTTTTCTCTTTATTCCTTTTTCAGGCTTCCAGCAGTCTTCAGTTTTCATAGTTTCACTTCAATCCTAAACAGTACTTCTGTGAAGTACCCATTGGCCCCTTGTTTTCAGCTCCTAAACTCACCTGCAAATAGATGTCAACCCAATTTTGGTCTGACTAGTGCAACAGGTATTTTGGCGAGTACACCAGCCAGGAAGAAATTTGCATCTTAAAGAATTATTAACCCGCATGGGACAATGTGCATGAAATTCTTCTATATTTGTCTACTTAAGGCAAAAACTTTGTCAACACTTTGTACCTACCTCTCCCACCCTCTGCTAATCTAAAGCAACATCACATACATACACACACGTATGTCAGCACACAGAATCACAATGGCATAGAGAATGGTTTGACCAAGTAAATCCTTCATGCATTTTTGGATTTCTTCATTGAATCTAACCATCTGTGAGTATTTTTCAATGCCTACTGGGGATGGAGTAGTGAAAAGAACATTCTCTGTCTTCACAGAGTCTATATGTAAGTGAGGAAAATAAACACAAAAACACATTAACATATAATATAATGTCAGATGGTGGTAAGTGCTATGGAAAAAAATGAAGCAAGGCAGAGACAGAGAGCTATTGGTGTTGCCAGGGAAGGCATCTCAGGCAATGGCATCTGAGAAGAGACTAGTGAAGTCACCAACTGAGCTGTGTAAATACAAGGGGAGCAGCAAGTATATAAAACTGCTGGTGTAAGCCAGGTTCCTTAGAGGAGGAGCAGGAAGGCCTGGGTGGCTGGAGCGGGGTGAACAAGAGGAAGTATGGCTGAGGACAAAACGTAAAAAGTAGCCTCAGGGTCAAAACAGGTAGTAACCTATAGGTCACAATAAGGACATACATTAGATGTTAAGAATGAGTTTCTTCTAAGTAACTGGAGATTATGGAGGAGGGGAGTGACATGATATGATTTACATTTATGAATGATCCTTCTCATTGCAGTGTGAAGCCTAGATTTAAGGGGGTTAAGATGAGAAGTAGGAAGCCTAGTCAGGGGGGAAGTGAAATATAGGAAGAGAGGATGGTGCTTGGATAAGAATGATTCCAATGGAAGTAACTAAAAGTGGCTGAATTTAGAATATATTTTAAAGTGGGATCTGCTGATGAAGAGACAGAGTAGAAAGCGGGGGTGACCCCAGGTGGCACATGGCGGGATATTTCCTGAGACGGAGGACACATGGGACCTGAAGAATCAAGGATTACTCTAGATAAATCTGAGATGTCTACCAAGCACCTCAAAAGACATGAAATCGATATTTGAATATGCAAGTTTGAAGTTAACTGATGTTTTAAGTCTGGAAAGCATCAACCTCTAGATGGAATTTGAAGCTGCATGAATGGTATATTTCAACTCGAATGTTTAATGTCCAATAGACTGAGAATAAGAATGAAAAGAGAAAAGAAGTCCAAGGCCTTAACATAGGGGTAACCTAACATTCTGAAGCTGGGGAGAAGAGCAGGATCCACCAAAGGGGCACTCACTGACACGACAGTTTCAGTAGGAAGGAATAAGAAGCTGTAAATAATAACTCTAAAACCACTGCAAGATTTCATGTCCAGCTTCATTTCCTTATTTCTTTTTAACTCCTGGAAGTACGGTGTTCAGTAAAATAGTATCTGGTCTACTACATACAGCTCACAGTCCAGTTGGAAGATATTAAAATAATGAAATTATGCTTTGGGATGAAGAGAAGGTAGGACTAATTGAGAATGATGAAGAAAGGGATAGCTTTGTGGCACTGGTAACAGAGTTGAAAGAGTAAAAATGAGTACAAGTTTACTAAGTAGAGGAAGCTACCAAATGATATTCAAGGTGAACAAAACTTTACATGGTCGGAAAAGATGAATGCTGTTTCTTCTACTTGTATTTATATTTATTGCATTTATTATATTACATGCCTTCTGGTTGCCTAATGAGTGCATAAATGAATGTATGAATAGATAAAAAGAGAAAATTTATGAAAGAAAATTATTTCCTTTGATATTAAAACAGCTTATTATAAAGACTGTCTTTATTTTTTAAGGCAATATACCCTAATATTTCAATATTTTTTTCTTACAGACCACAGTAGGACAAATTAGTCTAATATTTTCTCTCTGGGTTGTAGTCCCAGAAACTGATTTCTATCTAAAGATTGTAATATGAGCACTTGTGTATGAAGGAAATATATTTTCATTTAGTTTGTTTTCATGTATTTCGAATAAGTAACATGACTAAATTTTGTTCAGCTGACTGTTGATGTACATTGTGGATTGGTGATATTTTCTGCTTTTCATTTGCCTATCATCATCTCATGAGAATCATAGAGGGGGACAGCAAAGGAAAGGAAGGGTAATACAATTCAAATATGTCACGTTTTGCTACCTTCTCCCATATTTGTATGCTCTTTACACACTTTGAATAGAAAACTGTCCATGAAATTCACATGCTCAATTATATAACTTACTATAATTAATCTGAAGTTAAAACTTATCAATTAGGTTGTCACTTACTTGACTAAGTAGGAACTTTATAGGGGGATTAAAACTACTGTGAAATTATTAATTGCATTTGTTTGAGTGACAAGTCTAAGGAGAAAATCTGATACACAGAATTTATTCAGGTAATTAAAAATACTGAATGATTCATCTTCAAAGCACAACTTATATAGACTAAAGCTGGAAGTGTCATTCAGTGATTGAGAAGAGTTGAAAGATTGTTTTTGGGTGGGGAAAGTATAGAAATTTTACTCACTCTAGATTAAAGTAAAACCTAGGAAAGAAGACTGTACTTTTCCTAATATCAGCATAGATTTGTTAGAATCCCAGGTGGTACGACTTTAATTTATTTGCATGAATGCATAGTTCAATAAGAAAAGACTCAAATTTAGTTGGAGTAAAACTGCTTAATGATTTCAAATATTACTTTAATATATTAATATAACAGGTTTGAATATCGATAATAGAGTCTCTTTCATTTGGGTCTTAAGGGTGTTCTCAAAGCCACTAACGCTGAGTGTTAGGTACGCACTGAAGTATCTAAGAGGAAAGCACTTTAGGTTAAAAGCACTTTCTCTCTCAGCCTCGGGTTGAAAGCTATTTCAGGATTCTGTTAAAGGCATTCTTTAGTCCTCAGCTTCAGCTTAAAAGTGGCTTTGATGAAAAGTGCTTTGAGGCAGGTATAGGATTTTTTAATAAACCATATTAAGAGCCAGGGAATCATGTGGTTCTGTGGAAGGGCTGGCTAGTTCCATGGAGGTGTGATGTAACCTCTGCTCACGAATGTCCATTCCCCATGGGCTGTTCTGAGCACTGTGGTTTGCTAGTTATTCCTTGCAAAGAAATTGAAAAACATTTCCAGGAATGTAATTGGAGAGAAGTAGTTATGAGCCCAAATTAGTAGGCCATGATGCATACATTTCCGAAAACATTTTGTCTCATTTGGGCTTCCAGTCAAATACAGTGTGTGTTTCCCATTTTTCAGTTTCTACTGAGGAAAGTGACATTGCAACATTTCTAAAACGCCTTATCCTGTCCCAAAGTTGCCCACCAAATTGAATGAATAGGTATCATGTTGTGAGATGCTGCTTTATATATTGCTCATTTTCCAGGTTTGTTGCATGCTTGACAGTTACGTTTCCAGCTACTGGGATCTCTTACGGAGGGAGAGGACGTAGAGAGGGAATGGAGTATCTCAGTTGGATCTGCCTACTGAATTGGCAGAATGATGTTCACCACCACGGATGCTTACTTGCAAGAGTTGATATTAGTTGGTAAAAGACAGTCAGGAGAAATTGTGGACTTCTGAGATATGGCAAATGGCATATGTACGGTGGCTAAGTCCCAGGGACTAGGTCTAATTTCTGTTGAGGAAAGAGCCTCAGACACAATAGAAAGAAGCTACATTCTCACCTTGTGAGATTCAATGAGTAAGAGTTGTTGCTTCAGGCCCTAAAAAATTAGGTGCACTATGCAGGCAGGGTGGGGAGAAGAACAGCCTTTTTGTTTCCTTTGGAGACAACGTGGACTAGAAATTCAGTGGGATCCAGAGGGATGGAGCACATTCTGGCACATGGAAGGTTTTGCAGGCTTAGGAGCCCTGGCGAGTACCTGGGCAGGGCAGCAGGTAACTCTCAGAAAGTGCTGGCTACACAGCCGAGGTGAGGTGCCTTCTTCAGGCAGCTTGTGGGTAGTAAGGGTATAAAAGAGAAGGAAATGAGAGAGAAGCACACGGTGGGGCAAAAGACAGTATTCATCAAATTGTGTAACACATTTCAGGAATTCCCTTGAGTAGCTGAGGAAGCAGAGAAAGGCTGTGTTGTGATTACACAGGAGGGAGCCATGACTTGGGACATTTGTGCCGTAAGATCAGTGTTACCCATTCATACCCACAGCTGCAGGGGCCTTGGTCATTGCGATTACACAGGAAATAACTCAAAGTAGATAACAAGTACCAATTCCATAATATTGCCTTCTAGTGTGTCTTCTAGTGGAGCCAAGTTTTGGGGGTATGGAGCTGATTTTCTTGAGGCAGAATATTTCCTTTCAAGCAGGCTGGAATGTCTAATTTTGAAGGATGGGATCGAAACTTATACATCTTTGTAGGCCCAGTGCCCAGCCTATGGCTTGCCACATGCTAGGTCCTCAATACATGTTTGCAAAATAAAAACAAATAACGAATATTACATGAATAACAAAATTGCCCATAAAGTAGAACACAAACTCCTAAGCTTGGGATTGTGCAAAAAAATGCCACAGACACTTCCTCTCATTGAACTCTTTACATTTCATCTAAGGCACTGTGCCTCAGGCTTTCCTACGACTGTGTACCTCAGATGTCTCTCCCCTTTTTATACAAGTCCAAGGCTCTAATTCAAGGCTCAGCTTAAAGACAATAAAATGATAAAAGCATTACTCTTTCCCACACTTTTCCACGTGTGATTTCCCCAAATTTGTGACCTAAGTACCCCTTAAAGCATTTGACATCTGATGTATTACACCGTAGTTTTTGTGCATTTATCTTCCTTAATCACTTCCTGGGGACCTTGCTTTATGTAGCTTCGTATCCTCTCAGAATACAGTGGCTCAGAGAATACAAGTCAGTAGGCAATATGAATAACCATCACACCTGTAGCATAAAGAAATGCAAGCATAGCTTTTCATCCTCATCATTGGATAGTGCCTGAAAAAGTTATAATCACAGTCTAGGCACATAGAGTGTTCAAAATGCTAACTGTATTTTAATGCAATGTCACAAAAAATCCCATTATATATTATCTGTTTTGCAATTTTCAGAATGTGTTCTCTGCAGTCAGGTGAAGGACTGGCATGCAATACTAAGTACAATTGGGAGTAGAGTATAACCATTAATAGCTATTGTTTGCTACGCTACTTGCTCTTTATAAAACATTACCAGTCCTGAGAAGTATTAGCTGGAGAGTGTGAAGAAAGAAGATTTCATCATCTTGCCCAAATTCACAAAACAAGTAAGTAGCAAGCCAAATCTACTTTAAAATTTGGTAATCTTTATGGTTCTGCAATACTCTGTTTTGCTAAATAAGTAAAATACTTACAGTTCTTTTAAATAGCCCAGGAAGAGTCTTGGTTGCCCCTGTCTTTCACTACAACCTATGACTTCCCATCATACACACCCAAGCACAAAAAGGAAAAGATTTTTTTCATGTATTTAATTATTTTAAGTGTGCTTTATATACTCAAACATTATGTAAAACTAATACAGTTATTGTGCTGTAGTATCTCTTTCTCCCAAGAATGAACTACATGTTTTCTTAGATGTTCTTTGCGTCTAGGATTCTAGGCTAGTCATAATGGGGGCAAAAGGCTAGGCCAAAAGACTAACCCTTCCCCAGCAGAGTCTTCCTAGACCACTCTTAACATACAGATAGTATGGCAAGCTGGTTAGCGCAGACTCCCTCTAGCAGATCTCTGATCGATGTCCATGGTCCTGGTCAGCAAATGAAACTGAAGCTCAACATACACATTCAAGGCAGCTTCTCAGAGAGTTGCATCTGGGAGGCCAGAAAGAATCCATACACAGGGCTGCGCACAGTGGCTCACGCCTGTAATCCCAGCACTTTGGGAGGCTGACGTGCGCAGATCACTTGAGGTCAAGAGTTCGAGACCAGCCTGGCCAACATGGTGAAACCCCATCTCTACTAAAAATACAAAAATTAACCAGGCGGTGGTGGGTGCCTATAGTCCCAGCTATCCAGGAGACTGAGGCAGGAGAATTGTTTGAACCTAGGAGACGGAGGTTGCAGTGAGCCGAGATGGTGCCATTGCACTCCAGCCTGGGCAACAACAATGAGACTCCATCTCAAAACAAAACAACAACAACAACAAACAATCCACACACAGAAACTTCCTCTAGGCTCTGGGTAGTATTCATGCTGCAATAACTGATTATAGGAACAGATGGCTTTGGGTTATCACGGGGAAGTGCTTTCCACTAAGACTTGATCCCAAAGTCTTTTCTTTCTTTCTTTCTTTCTTTTTTTTTTTTTTTTGAGATGGAGTTTTACTCTTATCACCTAGGCTGAAGTGCAATGGTGCGATCTTGGCTCACTGCAACCTCTGCCTCCCAGGTTCAAGTGATTCTCCTGCCTCAGCCTCCTGAGTAGCTGGGATTATAGCCACCTGCCACCACACTCAGCTAATTTTTGTATTTTTAGTGGAGATGGAGTTTCACCGTGTTGTCTAGGCTGGTGTCGAACCCCTGACCTCAGGTGATCCACTCATCTCGGCCTCCCAAAGTGCTGGGATTACTGGTGTGAGCCACCGCACCCGTCTGAACCCAAAGTCTTTTACTACCATTCCTAGAATTCCTCAAATCTCATGTCTTGTGTCCCCAAACATTCTCCAATGGACTATTTACTCTCTACCTTCTGTCCTGGATGAAGTAAGGCTGTGGTGCCAACTTTACCCACTATTCACCTCCTGCCCAGTCAATACCTTTGAGGCCACAGCTCCCTGGCAAAAGCTTCTGCTTCCCATCCTGTCCTTCATGCTGTAGTAGAGACACTTAGGCAGAGGCCTCGCCTGTGGAAAACTCCAGTCAGCTGCTACACTGTGTAGTCACATTTGGAATATTTATATTCCTATACTGCATAGCCACCTTCGGAATCATTTCTCCATATCACTGTGGCATCTCAAGTTGAACTTAACCTCACATGTAGATCTGGCTGTCTTTTTTCATGTGTTTAGTAGTATATTTCTAACCAATGGTATTTTTCTTCAAGATTATTCACTCATACTACAAATATATGATCTTTCTGACTAAAGAGATATGCATGCAAGTGTGTACATGAATATAGGAAACTGATGCTAGAGAACCGGAGGTATCTGACATCATTTGGAATTCTGTTTTTAATGACATGAGGATCTAACCTCGCTTTTCTTTCTAAAATGTTTATGATATCTTCTTCAACTGGTAATTATGTGAACAGATTTATAACTAAAACAGGTTCTCACTTCCTCTTTTGATATTATTTCTTAAAAGGCATTGAATGAGGTCCAGTCAAATTCTTTATATAATATCAAATGGTCTCCTATGCTAATTACTTTTTTAAGATGCAAACATTGTAACATGCTCATTGTAACATTGTAAAGACCTCAATGCATTTAAAATGTGAAGTCACAAAAGATGTAAACATCGTATTTCACTGTTCAGGAAATGAATGAATGTATGAGGCGGTACAAATTATGAGGGAGTCCAAGGAAGCAATGGCTTTTCTGAAATTTAGAGTATTTGGAATCTCACCATGTTAAGATATCCTCAAGATATCATTTTTATACCATCAGCTTATTTCTCAGCCTCTTGTTATGTGAAAGATTCCTTCACTGTGAGGTTAACTGAGGCCAGGCCTCTTCCAGCTCCATCTTTTCTTTCCTCCTATGAATCTGAGTTCCAAGTTCAAAGGGACACGTTAGGAGTGTTATATTCAAGTTAATGACCCTTGCATACGTTTAACTTGGATGACATCTCTTCTAAAATCTCTCTTCTGTCTCATATGGATAGATTTTTAAAAGTCATTACAAAATTGGAGCTGAACAATTGTTGAAAGAGAATGAAATTTCTCTCTTTTGCTCTACATATCTAAAGGAATTATATCTTGTGAAAATGTCAGTCTTTGTAGCAGTTTCTTAGATGGCTATCTGCATGAGCTGTCTATCACAACAAAAGCATGATTCAATGGCTGTATGCTTCATGAAGGCAACTTGAGTTCGGCAATTTTAAGATGTGGTCCAGGTATACACATTATAATTTTGGGTAAAATTTGAGCAGTAAATATATAACACATTTTCTTGTAAACATTGACCAGGATATTTGTGGCTTATTTTGTTTTAAAGTCAGAACATCCCTCATAATTTGATTTTCTTACATCTGAACATACATATCACTATTCACTAATGTTACTGTCAAATGTACCTGAATCTTTTATTCCACAAATTGTAATTAACATAAGGTAAATATTTGCTACATATATGGGGACGTACTAGCTAGGCATGATGATTCAGTTTTTTTAAAATGAATATATGAAATGAATACATACTATGTGGCCTTATATTTTGTCAAAAATCCCACCTTAATGCCTTACTGTAGATTAATCTTTATCAAACTTTATATAGCTTTTAATCAGTTAGCTATATAAAGTTCTTCTAATATTTCCTGATGGAATATCAAAGGTAAAATACTAAGAGACGTTTGAAAACAGAAAGGAGCTAGGTCACAATACTGCATAGTGAGGACACCTAACTCTTAGAAAGATACTAAGTTGAAGAAGAGCTGTATTATAAACAGATATTTCTTTTTTATAAACTTCTTTACATTTCCCTTAATTCTTTTCTTTACTGTGCTTTTTTCCTTAAGCTACTATTAAATGGTGAAAGTAAGTTTTCATAAAGCCTGCTTCATATAAGTATTGCTGATTTAAGGAGGGGGAGAAAAGTTGTGTTGTTTCCTTTGTATTCTTTTTCTCCATGTGACAAGAAAGTATTCAGAACATCTTTTTAAATAACGAAAATAATAATAACTGCTCCTAGGAGAATAAGAAAGCAAAGGAGAGGCTTTGTTTGACTTATCTGTGATAAGGCACTTTGGAGCTTTGGTTTTTATGAGTTGAAGAAAGAGATGTACACAACACTCTAACCCTTCTATTATGACAGTTTATACTTCCTACATAGCTTACTTAACTTAAATGCCTAGGAAATAGACACAATTATCACCTTATGGAATGCTGCTTAACTTTAAATGTTCCCTGTAGAATAGAAACCCACTTCATCAAAATTTGTCTCAGTTTCTCAGGAATTATTTCTCCTCTAGGCTCCTGAATATTCCTGAGCACTTTTAAAATTTAACTCAAGGTTGCTTAGAAGTAACTACAATACAAAAGGAAAGAAAAAATTCCCACACTACTGAAGGCTGTTCACAAGTGTTTCTATGAAAGAGCTGTGTCCTATGCCCATGTACTCTTTAATCATTCACTCTTTCAGCTGTTATCAATTTAAAACCAATGAAACTCCCACACTGAGTCCATTTGAGCAGTCAATTTTAATATCTCGAGGCATCTGTAGTTATTCTGAATTGGCTGCAAAAGCAGAACTAACAAGTTAAGCTCTAACCATAAGTCGACATCAGGCTGGTAAACCATACATCAAACACAGACAGTTAGTCAATACTCCAGTATGAAAAACCAACTAGCATTTTTAAGAAGAGCAATATATTCATAATATGTTTGGCAGTCTGGTTTGCATTTCTTCCATGATGGCTGTGCATTTAGCTTTTTAGTCAACAGGGTGGTTCTCAAGCTGGCAAAAAAGCAAATTTGAGGGAAAACTGGTCAGTCTTCCGATCTGTGGGTAATATTTTTTAATGAGAATAAAAGAGATGGGGGAATGAGCCTTTTGTGAATAAGAATCTAGAAAGTGTCTTAAATGGCTGCGTTTTATAAGAAAACTCTTTCCACCATATGTTCTGGATCTTTGAGCACAGTGCCTACTTCAAATATTATGGCATTGTCAGGCCATGTGTCTCAATTTTGCGTTTGAAAAATCTGGTTGCTAGAAATACCTCTTTCCCTCCCAGAAATGACTCTGTGACAGGGTTGTTGCCTCCCATTGAGAGAAGAAGACAATGAAGAAGGAGTATTCAAACAAGATCAAGGCAGTCATCACTTCAATCGAATTGTTTCCAAATTTTGGGGGGTGGGAGCTCTGGGTGAAGGGGAATGAAGGGTGTTTATGACATATAGCTGCCTATTCCCAGAACTCTTTTATGGACTTTTATCTTCAAAAAGAAAAGACATATTGAAGGGAAATATCTAAGGAGGAGCAATGCTACATAAAGTTTATGTTTTCAGATCTGTTGCCCCAGAAAATGCTTTGATGAAACACACTTACAGCAATATCGTCAATTTCAAAGAAAAACTGGGAGATATACCTCTCCCTGTTACAATTTCACTAATACTGACAGACCACCAATTATGACTATCCAAATTCTGATATGGCCTCTTGTCTCCCTCCCACAGAGAAGAATAGAAAATGCAGGAATAGCACTTTTACAACATGGAGTTATTTTTCCTGATGACTCACAGTTTTACAGAGGCCAAATTAATTTTTGTTATCACTAATCAGGTGGCATAACAAGTCCAAAGGGAGATGCTTTTAATATTGGATAAAATTTGGGCCCCTGAAATCAAATAATGTAAGTTTTTTTTGAATCTTGGAAATTTATGAAATGTTGATTTATAATAGACATGAATTTGGAGAAAAAAGATTTGTAGGCCAAACTGTCAGTGATGCTAAAGGAAATAAAAGAGCACTCTCTTAATCTTAGGATATGTCAAAATGAATTGTGGATATTAATATTTTCTTTGCTTGTAGCAGTCTAACACATCGGTTGAATGGGGTCCCTAATGAGGGTATTCGAGTTGTGAGAGCTCTGACATGTACTATCTTTAGAGACACCTTCAACGTACACACCATGTGAACTCTTAAATCCCATTCATATCTTAAGTGAGAAAGAAGTGAGACCTCTTTTCTTGAATACCATGGAAAGTTCAACTTGTCTCACTATATCAGAAGCATGCATTCATGCATTTGCTCAAATAATCAGTCTCTAGGTCAGGATGAAAGTCTGCTTTCTTCCCCCTCAATTATCCACCTCGCCACACAATGAAATCACCATGTAGTACTTAGTGTGAGCAGTAGAATTATACAAATGACAGAGGCGACAGCAGCATCAGGCACTGACTTTGGATACTGCTCGTAGGTCTATGGAGGCCCTGAAAAGCTAACAAGAACCAAGTTGAAGAATCTTCCACTGCTTGTGAAGCTGGCTTTAGGAGTCAGGAGGGAACTATGCCATACGAGAACACCTGCTGGAGAACAGCAGGGTATCAATAATAAATGTTAACCTTTAAAAAGGGGATTCTTTTGAACACTGACAAGGGCCCTGCATCTTTTTCTTCTCATCAGGTGGTTTCACAGAGGAAAGATTTAGGATGTGATTAGAGGATTGAAACAGTCGTGGGCCATCTCTCCAGAGGGCAGCAGACTTCTGACACAAGGAGGAAACACCACCTTAGCCTGACTTTTGGTCGTCTCCAACTAGTTGAGGATATGCTTTCGAGAGCACATCAACTTTGGTGCAATGTTGGGGGTGGAAAGGGAGGTTTTGTATCTGTTTTACAATTTAGACACACACACAAGATTTGAGTTAGAGCACGGAGTATGCTTAAAACATGGCCTAGAGTCATAAGATGAAACAAAGCCTGCCTCCACTTGTTACTGCTTCCTTTTTGATGTGTATGATCTATTTCTTCCTGTTTTATGGAAACTTGTCAGTCCTCAAACTGGAAGGTTCAAATACTATATTTCAAACCGGCACTAGATTCATGTAACCCTATAGGGCATGCCAGAATTCTGGGCAATCTTTTAAGGATACATAGTCCACAGAATGAATAAAACCAGCATCTGCTGCCAGGGCAAAATTTAGTATGGGTTTTAGGGGTCATTGGCTAAAAACAAAATGCCATTACGCTGGCTTTGAGTCAATTGGGTTTTATTCATTTTATACTCCCAGCATTACGCATAAATATTACTAGGCATTGGGTCAGTTTCATGGCTAAAGCCTGGTATTATCTGGCATTTTCTTTTACTTGATAAAAGGGAAACATCTCGAGGACTTGACTTAATGTGAAAGAAATGTAATTTAAAGGAAGAAAAAGGAGAATTATTATCATTGTTGTTTGCTAACACATAAAGTATAGTGAGTTACATACCAGAAATTTACTGGTAAAACCATTTTGTAGATTAAAAAAGTCAAGTGTAGTAAGTCACCATCTCAAATATTACATTCTCACTAACATCTGTATAAAAAGATCTGTCCCCATAAGAAAATAAATTCTTCAATCACAGGGAAACCAATTTATCATTCTGGCTCATTCTTTTTCGCCTTACCTAATTTGCTCCCATTTCTGGACCTCATTTTCTCTAGTTTGCTCCAAAGCTATTCTGCTTTTAATATCTCACAAGACCTGGATTGTTTCCTATGTGCATAACAGGCTTTTAAAATACATGGGTTTAACCTGCTACCCAGGTGCACCCTTTTCTCAACATTTCTCCATCTCTCATGGTGACCTGCATCTTATTATTGAACAAAAGCTAACTATGTGGTACTGTATTACCAACACATTTGCTCCCAAGAGCCTTTAAATAACAGAAACTGCCTGGGAACTATAAATGCAAAGGAACCAGGAAGCTTGTAGGCCAAGATAAAGAAGATTAAGGTTGGCTATTAATTTTGGCTAATATTAAATCATGACACAGCTCACATGTAAAGATCACAGTTCAATTTTGAGCCATAAAGAAGTTTTTTAAAAAAGAAGATTTACAAGATATTTTTAAGCACATTAGTGCATATTGTGGAAGTTGTGAGAGTATTTCAGGCCCAAGCAATGATAGACCCATGCCCTAGTATATAAATTCAAGTATAATTATTCTCAGACTAACACTGATAAAGTGGCAAAGTTGGAGCATGTCTTTACCCAAAGCTATCTTACAGTGTTGCTCATATACATTTTGCTTAAATTAACAGTGTGACAATTATGTTACTCTGTCATATATCCGTTCTAACAAATTATTTAAAAAACACTTTTCTCTTAACTCAATGATTTTGCTATTCATAAACATGACTGCTACGTCCAGGGCTGATAGTTTGTATTTGCAATTTGAATGGCAAATCTTTTTTTTCTCAACATAATTGACATATTTTTAAAAGAACTATAATTTTTCAAAGACATTATTTTCTTTTATGGCAGACACCTTAAACAATCAGTTATGTCTGTGTGGGTAATTACTTAAATGCCCCAGCAGTTGCATGGCACTATATAAGTGAGTGTAGTTAGCAAAGAAAAATGAACTCATGCCCATTTATGTCTAAAGAGCATCATGATTAAAATTACCAAAAAGACAAATATAAGCCAAGCCCAAGTTATCAGTGTACGTTTCTTGAAGTAAGTGAATTACTGCTGCCTTTCCTAGATGCTTGCCTCGAACGATTTATCAAGCTTTAAACAAATACTTAACAGAATGGTTTCCTAGGGCCATCTTGATCATAATTTACTCTGTGCACCTTAATAAGGAAGAGGAAAAGGGATAAAGGAAAGAAAGATAAAAATAAGAAAGGCAAGATGAAATTAAGGAAAGAAGAAAGGAAGAAACAAAAAAGGAAGGGAGAAAACAGTTGTGGGATGGCTAAGAAAAGCTGAGCACTATTTTTCCATTTATCATTTCATTTAAACTTTCAATGTAAATTTTGTAAAGAAGAAAGCCAATAACCAGATATTAAGTTAATAGCTGGCAAATCACAGAATCCAGCTTCAAGCCTGGCTTGGTCAAATTCCAAAGCTCCTATACTTTCAAATAATCTGAGATATTTTCTCCTCATTTTTCTTAATTGTAAAATGGAGTTGAAAAATTGACTATCAGCAATAAGATTGATTCCGTTTACCAAGAGAATATAAAGCATTCTGTATCCTTTGAAAATATGTGATATTTGAGGTATGGGATAAGGGTGGGATGCACTGGCAGACCACCCTAAGGCAAAACCATGTCATTGTCCAGGTCTACCCATGAATTCAGAACTCTAGCCAGTCTCTATAGAGACTCATTCTTTAATAAGAGTGGACAACATTGCCCATCAGATATTTGGGCAAAGCCACTAATTTGATATAAATAGAATGAATCAAATAAAGGAAAGAAAAGGACCATGGATGAAATCAATCATTTAAAGACCAGAAGAGAACAATTTAAAATAAAAAATAAAAACAAAACTCCAAAACAAAAGCAAATTCTAGTCTATGTCCTCAGAGAGCTTTTTAAAAAAATCTACTTTTCCTACTTATTTAATTATCAAATATTTATTGAGTTATATGTGCCATCCTCACTATTGTACAGGAGTAAAATGGTCAACACAGTTTTTGTTTTCATGGTATGTGAGAAATGAGATGTGCAAAAAAAGAAGAATGGGAAACAAATCTAGAACATTGAAAACATTAAAATAATGTAATTATTTTATGAAATTATATAATTATGTAAATAATGTAAATTAAAATAATGTAAATATTGGGGAACAAAACTGAGAATTCTTTCAAAATTTGAGAAAAGATAACACTGAATGAAACCATCAATTCAGATGATCTAATGATCACATAAAAAATATCTCAGAATAGGAAACAGAAAAAACAGGTGGGAGGAATGTATCAATGTAATAACAAAAATTTTTTAAAAAATCCAGCACTGAAAAAAGAATCATAATTCTTAAAATTAAGGGCCAAGCAGAGTAAAATTTAAAAATGCTGTCCACTATATACATTATATGGATTCCAGAATCTCAAAATAAAGACCAAAACCCCCCAAAGATTTTGAGAGAGAGAAATTTGAAGTAACAATGATACAAGTGAAACAATTTTAAGAGGGGAATCTGCAACTCAGTGTTGAACAGACAATGGAATTTTATACCCAACTAAGCTACTGATCGAGTGTGTGGGCATACTGAAGGTATTTTTTAGACAGTTGAGGACTCCAAATGGGTTGAGGACTCCAGCTTCCAAATGGGATCACAGAAACTGTTACAGAGTAATAGAAGGGAAGGCATGGGATCCAGAAGACAGTGGATATAAAACAAAAGAAAAATGAAAAAAAAAAAAAAAAAAAGAAACTCTGGGTAGGGGAAGAAATCTGTGCAGGAAATTCAAAATGGAAAAATGAATCAAACTAAAAGCATGATTATAAGCAAATTAGAGCATAAGGTTTGAAAGCAAGAACAGTATAACTGGAGTGGCCCATAATTCACAGCATGCAACCCATGGATATGTTCATCCAATCTGGCATATAACTTGGCCAAAGATTTGATAGTACTTACATGACTAAAATAAACCTGATTATTGTTTTATTTTCACCATTTAGTTCAAAATACGAAAAAAACATGGAGGTAATGTGAAACAGCATAAAACTGTTACTATATCCCTCAAATGTAAAAGATAGGAGAGTTTTTATCACAATAATCAGGGGCCTTACGCTTTGAGGGTCACAGGAGTCATGATATTCTAAGTACAGGAAAGGAAGTCTATGTGGTGCTGCAGTAAACAACCTTATGTAAGCATAATAGTATGAATGGTGATTAATTGATTGATTTTTTTTTTTTTTTTTCTTGAGATGGAGTCTCGCTCTGTCACCCAGGCTGGAGTGCAGTGGCGCAATCTCGGCTCACTGCAAGCTCTGCCTCCCGGGTTCACACCATTCTCCTGCCTCAGCCTCCCGAGCAGTTGAGACTACAGGCGCCGGCCACCACGCCCAGCTAATTTTTTGTATTTTTAGTAGAGACGGGGTTTCACCGTGTTATCCAGGATGGTCTTGATCTCCTGACCTCGTGATCTGCCTGTCTCTGCCTCCCCAAGTGCTGGGATTACAGGCATGAGTCACCGCGCCCTAACGATTGATTTTTAAGAAAGGAAGCCTCACTCTGTCACCCAGGCTGGAGTGCAGTGATGTGATCATAGCTCACTGTAGCCTTGACCTCTTGGGCTCAAGCAATCCTTCCTCCTCAGTCTCCTGTGCAGCTGGGACTGTAGACATACATCACCACGCCTGGCTAACTTTTTTCCTTTTGTAAAGAGACAGGGTCTCGTTATCTTGCCCAGGCTCATCTCGAACCCTGACCTCAGGCAGTCCTCTTTTGGCCTCTTAAAATGTTTGGACTACAGGCATGAGCCATCCATGCTTGGCCATTTTATTTTTTTATTTTTAGCTTTTAAAATTTCACTATAAATAAGCCATACTTGTAAAACCAAGTAAAATAAAACAAGTTTGTATGACTTAGAAGTAGAAGAGAAGAGGCAGAGGACATGAGAGGAGAAATTGGTTCTAAATTCTTCATCTTACCAATGGAGTTTAGCGTTCAATTTTCTAGGGTTAACGAAATGGAAGTCGAGATGTAAGCATCTTGCAAGTTGTGGAGAAAGCTAATGGAGACTGTAGGATGAGCTGTATTTGACCATAAGTATCTGGCGAGGAGAAGAACCAAGTAGGGCCTGGTGCGGTGGCTCATGCCTATAATCCTAGCGCTTTGGGAGGCGAAAGTGGGTGGATTGCCTGAGCTCAGGAGTTCAAGACCAGGCTGGGCAACATGGTGAAACCCTGTCTCTACTAAAATACAAAAAGTTAGCCGGGTGTGGCGGTGTGCACCTGTAGTCCCAGCTACTCAGGAAGCTGAGGCAGGAGAATTGCTTGTACCTGCGAGGCAGGGGTTGCAGGGAGCTGAGACCATGCCACGGCACTCCAGCCTGGGTGACAGAGTGAGAATCCATCTCCAAAAACAAAAAACAAAAAAAGATGAGGCTTGGTGTAATTGAGTAACATTCACGCCTATTGCAGCAGAAACCTAAAGTACTATCTGAGACTGATAAAGTAAGATATTACAACACTGAAGATAAGAAGGACATTGACAAAAAACAAACTAACTTTCACCCTAAATAACAAGGGTGTAGGTATGGACCCAATCACCAGAACTATAAATAGAAACTGTTCAAAGTGGTACCCCTTAGGGATCAAAACTAAGATGAGGCTGGAAAGCACTTCTTACCATAAATCCCTGAGGTGTGCTATTTATTCTTCACGCAGATTTTATAATATACTGATCCAAAAATAAGTAGTATGATACTAATTTCAGTTTCTACTAATGTCATCCAGTATGGTTTTGTCCTTATTAGGATGAATGAAACTACTTTCTAAACACTAAACATTTATAAATTCTCTCTGATGCTATTATTTTGACATAAGGGCATACTAATTGTTCCTGAAAAGCCAAACAATTGTTATCTTCTCTAAAAACTGTATTACCTAATCTTGGATGTCAATACTGTTATTTGAAAGATTACATAAGGCAGTTGGGCTAAAACTAAAGAACTGTTACTTCACTTCCAAAAGCAGGCCAAGGAGATTTACAAACACACCTACCACCTCAAAATGGACCCTTTTGCCTATAATTTATGTATTAAATGGATTCAAGTTTTGTTCCCAATTAGATGCTCAATGTTAGCAAACTCATATATTTGAAAAGGGCTCACCATTCGTTGACAACCTTGAATGCCCTTGGAGAAGTTTTCCAACGCTACCAATGCAATGGTACAGTGTTTGCTAACCCACCTGAGCTATTAAGATTTCTTTTCATTGAGCAATCACTCAGAATTTTTTTCTGGCCCACTTTTTTTGACATCATAATATGTTCTTCTCTTTAGTCATATGAAAGAAATTAGAAAATACAGGGCCAGGTATGGTTGCTCATGCCTATAATTCCAGCACTTTCGGAGGCCAAGGCAGGCAGATCATTTGAGGTCTGGAGTTCAAGACCAGCCTGGCCAACGTGGTAAAACCCCATATCTATTAAAAAGTAAAAAAAAAAAAAAAAAAAAATAGTGGGGCATGGTGGTGCACACCTGCGATCCCAGCTACTCAGAAGCTGAAGCTTCTGAGTAGAAGAATCACTAGAACCCGGGATGTAGAGGTTTGCAGTGAGCCAAGCTCATGCCACTACACTCCAGCCTGGGCAACAGAGCGAGACTCTGTCTCAAAATAATAATAATAGTAATAATAATAATAACAATAATAATAATAATAAATTAGAAAATACAGCACCATCAAGTGACTGCTTCCAAGTCTAGGTTCTATCTAATGAAACCACATATTGGTCACATCTCCGTGAGTCCAAAGAACAAGTTTTGAAGAAAGGGCTTGCGATTGAATTTAGATTGTATGATATTGGGGTAATTCTCTTTTCACATTAAGTGGTTTGTGGACGTGATTCTGATGGGCGTTATAGGGTCAATAAAATATTAGCCCTTCCTGCCCCCATCGTGGTGCTCAATAAAGGCTGGTTGAATTCAAAGCCCAGCCTCCTCAACCTACTGGTGAAATGACATGAAAGAGTTAACACTTTGAAAATTGACATGGCCCTGCAGAATCCCTCCCAGATTTCAGGAGGCACAATTGTAAAGCCCAAACTGCCAAGCACAGCTTTCCTAAACCTTAGTAATGGAGGCCTTTTGTGCAGATCTGGAAGATTAGACAGTTTATAAGTATGATATAGATTCTGTGGCCAAATGAACTGCAGAGCAATTCTAAAGCCATTATTCCTCTTTCTAAATAATTCTTCCTTTTGAAAGAGTTAAGTCATTTTGCTTGGAAAAACTAACCATTTAACCATTAATCATTAATTTTATGTAATTTTTCTTAACTGATTAAAAATACTGATTTTATTGTTTTTCTAAGTCTTTGCCTTAAGTGTAAGAAAAAAATGGATTAAAGTACTAAGTGTGACCAGCCAGATATTTTTAAAAATTGGTTTAATGCCTTTTACTGAGTTGGGGGGGAAAAAAAAAACTTAGTAAAAGCCTTAGAAAAGTTCATAGCTAAAACTGAAACAAACCCAAGAAGTGACTGTATTTGTATAACTTGATCTGTACTTGGAAAAAAATTCCACTAAAGACAACAATGGAAGCTTATCAAATCAGAATTTTACATAGATTTTCCATAGCCCTACTAAAGAATACTGACTCATTGGTCAGTTATGGTGAAAATTTAATGGAGCGCTAAGATAATAAATGCATGAATCAGAGTGTGTTTAGCGGTTCCATTGCTTCAGTATGAAAACGACATTAGGCATCCAGCTTCCCTAACGCTTTCTGAGACCAATTCTAGAGCACTGTAGTAACTAATTCTTCAGCATTTCGTGTGGAACCAGACCCTGCCACTGAATTAAAACCCCTTTTATGTTGCCCCAGTCATGAAAAATTCAGACATTATGTAAAATTAGGATTTTTGGCTGCTTAGCTGGTTTTATATTTTTCAAGATGACAGTTAACCTGCAACTGAATCTTTTCTAAGAAAATGATCTTCTATAGGATAAATTCTAAGGCAGAACTGAAGGTACTAGTAATACTACTTAGTGAAGTTGAATCTGTAGAGGGTTAATTACTGTCTACAACTCAGAAAAGTATTATACATCAGAGAGTAAAAGTCTGAGGCAAGTCTGATTTAAACCATGGTCCTAGTTTTACTCCTAAATCCTAAGAATCTCATATTCTATTAGTAATGTGTATGCTTTTGCTTCATGAAATTTCACCTTCTACAATTGGTTCAAAGTGCCAGCTAATTTTTCAGATATGTTCCCTGTTTCAAAACAGACTGAAACTGATAGATTGAACAGTTATAAATTATTTAAGTGCTTATCTTTTGAAGTAATGCTGAAAAAATTAGGATCTGCTTTGCCCTCTTCATGAGAAATGATTGCTTATTAAATCGCCTCTCGATTTCTATAAAGATTAGCCAGCCTTTCAGGTTTCTTCTCAGCGTTAGGAGTTTCTTTTCACCCAATTTCAAATTCTTTCTTATATTTCATTTTCAAAAAGTACACATAAGCTAGAAAATTTGAAAAATACAGAGAATAATGAACTTCATGCATATGTTTTCTTGTTTTAAAAAAATGTATTTAGCCTTTATATTCTATAAGCTAATTTCCAGTTATAGAAATATACTAATCACTGGTTCTATCTATCCATCCATCCTTTCATCTGACACACTAACAGTGATAACAATAATGAATAATAATCATATTAATAAGCAGAGGGCATTCATAAAATATTTGCTTTTGTTTCAGAAACTCTGTTGAATGCTTTACATAGGCTATGTCATTTATTCCTCTCAATGATGTATATAAATATCCCCATTTAACAAATGAGAAAGCTGAGGCACAGAGAAGATCATAACTTGATCAATGTCAAAATGAGTGACTGGCAATACAATTAGTTTAATGCCAGAGACCATGATTTTCTACTCTGGTGGCAATCATCTATTCTTACAATCATCTATTCTACCCTTTACATATATTTGTAAAACTACCTAGTTATTTCAGTTTGGATTGAGTTTTTGGACTGCCAGCTCTCAATATCCATACATCTTCATGACCCTAGTTTGTCTTAGACATTCTTCCTAGCACTAACTTCAGACCATGACTAGGGTGATCGGATAACCTTTTAACCAAATCAGGACATTTCTGATAGTGAAAAGGGCTAGGTTGGTAAGTGTACTGGTTCATACTTACTAAGTCCCAGGTGTGAACTGGAACCACCCAGGAACAGGAGTACATGGAATCATTCTAACAGGACACTAGGTTATCCTTTCTCTGTTCCTAGCGCAGAACATAGATCCTCTGAGGGCAAAACCAGGTATATTGTTCAATGGCCCCATGATACCTCCTTTATTTTTCTCAGGATATGTTTTCTGGACAATTATTTTTCTTCTTTGCTATAGAGTAGAAAATTTAATAAGCAACCTAAGAAGAATAAAATATTCTAATATTCCTTTAGAGCTGATTAGCTATGAACACAGAGGTACATTCATTTATCACAGTTACAGTACAAGTATAAAATGACCTGTACCTTTAATAAGTCCTTTTTCTTGCAGAGTTTTCAGGGAAGGTCTTCGGGTAATAAACTTCTTTAATCTGCTTTTAACTCGATTTTTGTCGCTTGTATCGGAAGCACTATGATGCAGTCTGAACACTGAAGATTTAAAAAAAATCAGAGGCTTTCAGTAAATTTCTCCTTTATGATTATAACTTTATGCAAATCTGAATAGAAAACAGTAGTTATGAAACAACTACCTGAATTAATAACTCGGGCTCTTCTGTCTAGAACAAGCCATGTGAGTAAAATTTGCCCACATGAAAGTATTAGTCCTGTTGCAGCATGAATGTACAATGAGAATGGGATTAGTTCCATATATTCACAATTTATTTTCACTTTCATTTCCTTATATTTAACACAACCTTTACATGGATAATTCCATGTGTTTATACACAAAATTATGGTCAGAGTAAGGGAAAAATTCATCTCAGCTACAGGAGACAACTCTTTAGCATTGCCTATTTCAATTAAGTAGGATTATATACTATCCCTAGCTTATGCAGGCATTTCTGAAGGTCCTGCTTGCTTGAATAACTTTGTCAATCTTCTTTTCTATATTAACCTGAAGTGATTTACTTTTCTGAAGCGAATATTTCTTACTCTCCTTATTGATGTATAATTATTATCAGTTCTAGGTGAAATTCAGAAACATAATTTGCCTCAAACTTTTTCCATGTCTTCATTAGTCCCCTCTCCTCTGCTTCCTATTCTCAGATTTATCTTCAAAGTCAGGTGTATAAAATCCATTCCTTAACAAATATTTGCTGAATGTCTACTAATCAGGCTCCATGCTAAAGGCTGTGAATTCAGGGATGAATATCATACAGAAGGTCTGGGTTTTCGTTAAGCACAGTCTAAATATATTAAAGATATCTTCTTCCTCCTCTTCTCCTTATTTTTAGACAGATTCTTGCTTTGTCACCCAGGCTAAAGAGTAGTGGAGTGATCACAGCTCACTGCAGCCTCAACCTCTCAGGTTTATATGATCCTCTCACCCCAGCCTCCCAAGTAGCTGGGACTACTGGCTACACCTGACTAATTTTTTTGTTTTTTTTTTTCCTGGTAGAAATGGGATCTCACTTTGTTGCTCAGGCTGGTCTTGAACTCCTGGGCTCAAGTGAGCTGCTCACTTCAGCCTCCCAAAATGCCAGGATTACAGGTGTGAGCCACTGCGCCTGGCCCAAGATGTCTTATTATTAGTTACAGATAGTAATTTGTTGTGCCTGTAGATAAGATACATATCTTAACTGAACGGTACACTGCCTTCATTCAATTGTTGACATAATGTGAGGGTTTGGGATACTTCATTAAGTATTCTTTTTAATAAATATAGACATGCTTTTGAAAATCTATCTGGTCCAGGGAGAGAGAAACCTCCCTATAACTGGCAAAGTAAGGCAATTTTTGCATCCTCCTTTCCCTGCCTTTGACTACAAAGCAGGCTCAAACTTGAGTTAGCAAAATGGGGAATTAAGGTGAAGTTCAAGACTGAGAGTGACAGAAAAAGAAAAATACCCTGCTCATCTCCTAGCTGGGAGAAGGGTGGAATTTTATTTTTCAGTCAAAGTCTGGATCATCACATGAGACTAGGTGCTGTAAATTACTAAACTGAGACAAATCTTGCCACTTGAAAATCTGTAATACTTTATATTACTTTAAAGTATTGCTTCCCAAATTGTGTACTATTGACATGTTAGGGTAGACAATTCTTTGTTGTAGAGGCCTGTCCTTTGTGTAGGATACGGAACAGCATCCATGGTGTCTACCCACAATATGCCAGCAGCACGTCCTCCTTAATTATGACAATAAAAAAAAGTCTCCAGACATTGCCATAGGTCCATGAGGGTGGAAGTTGGGGTACAGAATTACTTCCTGTTGATGATCATTGCCTTAAACTCATTGGAAAAGTTATAGGGTCATCTGAAGTTCTCATTTATCGGTGGGAGGTCTATCCATACATTGAGAAAATATAAAAGAACTCTGAAAAAAAACTATGTATCTATAGCGTGTGTGTGTGTATATATATACACACAATCTCATACATATCTACCATCTATGTATTTGTCATGAGCTATCTATTTTTTAAATGAATTGGTAATAAAAGTACAACGACTATCATGTGAGAAAGGTGGACAGCTTCCCAGCTATTGGGCTCTTAAGAATGGACACAGGAGGAGGAACACCACACACCAGGGCCTTTCTGGGGTTGGGGGGAAGGGGAGGGAGAGCATTAGGACAAATACCTAATGCATATGGGACTTAAAACCTACATGACGGGTTGATAGTTGCAGCAAACCACCATGGCACATGTATACTTATGTAACAAACCTGTACACTCTGCACATGTATCCTGGAACTTAAATTTTTTTTAAAAAAAATTAAAGTTAATTTTAAAAAATGGGTTCTATAGGTGTGAGAGTTAACAGATGCCCTCAGCTCTCAGGATAATTTAGGGAGGACCAAAACAGCCCGAGTCCTTGGGGCAGTTGTACTGTATATTCTTTGGCTATAAGCAGTTTCCACCGGTGTGTTATACAAGTATGATTGTCTCTGTGTAACTCAATAGTTTGAAAAGCACTACTTTAGATTTGTGCTGTCCAAAGTATTAGCCACTAGTCAGTTGGGGCTGTTGAACACGTGACATGCAGCTTGAGCCGTTGGTTGAAATAATTTTTACATGTTTTCAGCTAAATAAAATATCTTGCTATTATTTAAATAGTTTCTTTTTACTTCTTAAAATGTTGCTACTAGAAGATTTTACATTACACACGTTTCATATTGGACAGTGCTGGAAGATAAAAAATAAACACAAATTGACCAACTTCTGTCTACATGGCAGTGCTGGGTTTAACTGTTGTGGATAAAATGTATATGGCCTGTGTAATTATTTATTTTTTACTTAATTTTATTTATTTATTTATTTATTTATTTATTTATTTATTTATTTATTTATTTTGAGACAGAGTCTCGCTCTGTCGCCTAGGCTGGAGTGCAGTGGCCGGATCTCAGCTCACTGCAAACTCCGCCTCCCGTGTTTACGCCATTCTCCTGCCTCAGCCTCCCGAGGAGCTGGGACTACAGGAGCCCGCCACCTCGCCCGGCTAGTTTTTTGTACTTTTTAGTAGAGACGGGGTTTCATCGTGTTAGCCAGGATGGTCTCGATCTCCTGACCTCGTGATCCGCTCGTCTTGGCCTCCCAAAGTGCTGGGATTACAGGCTTGAGCCACCGCGCCCGGCCTTATTTTTATTTTTATTATTTATTTACTTTTGAGACAATCGTTTCCCTCTGTCGCCTAGGCTGGATTGCAATGGCACAATCTCAGCTCACTGTAACCTCCACTTCCCAGACTGAAGTGATTCTCATGCTTCAGTCTCCCGAGTAGCTGGGATTACAGGCATGAGCCACTATGCCTGGTAATTTTTTACCTGGCTACTTTTTAGTTTTTTTTTTTTTTTTTTTTTTTTTTTTGAGACGGAATCTCGCCCTGTTGCCCAGACTGAAGTGCAGTGGTATGATCTCAGCTCACTGCAACCTTCGCCTCCCAGGTTTAAGCAATTCTCATGCCTCAGCCTCCCGAGTAGCTGGGACTACAGGTGAGCACCACCATGCCCAGCTAATTTTTGTATTTTTAGTAGAAATGGGGTTTCACTATGTTGGCCAGGCTGGTCTCGAACTCCTGCCCTCAAGTGATCCACCCCACTCCCAGCCTCCCAAAGTGCTGGGATTACAGGTGTGAGCTACCGCGCCTTGTCTAAGTTTTGTATTTTTAATAGATGTGGGGTTTCACCATTTTGGCCAGGATGGTCTTGAACTCCTGGTCTCAAGTGATCCTCCTGCCTCATCCTCCCAAAGTGCTAGAATTACAGGTGTGAGCCACCATGGCCACCTGACTGGCCTGTGTAATTATAATGCAGCACAGTAAGGAGTCAAATGGAAATGTACATGTACGAGACTAGAGGATCTAAGAGGAGGGATCGACCTCAGGTCATTTTGGAGAAATAACAAGTGTCCTGAAAACCCAAGTAAACAAAAATTGCTTTTACAAGACCATGAATATCAGCCATTAACGAATTCAAAATCGTATAGTTGGAAGAGTCATTATGAGCATCTTAACAAAATGTGTTTATGTGCTATCCTATCAACTTTCCTTCTAGGTCTAGTCATTGCAGTGACCACCAGTCATGTATGATCTGCTTCAACTGACAGCTGTAGTCAAAGTCCCACAGGTCTGGGTTCTAGTGTTGGAGGCTGAAGAAACACTTAACATCCGTCAGAATAACTCTGCCTCTGGGTAATTTAGGTTTCAAGTCCATCTTCGGAATGACACAGAGTAATCAATCTAAGTTTTCACAGGTTACGAAAGTAGTATTTTCTATTTCTGGTCTCACCTCAAAAACCTTGCCATTTCCCATGACAGAATGCCAAGAAATGCAGGGCCAAGCAAGTTTTTTTTTTTTTTTTTTTTTTTTTTTCATTTGGAACTAGTAAAAATGATGCCATTAGAAAGTACTTTGCAAATTAAAATATACACACACGATGTGTAAATGCTAGATTATGAAAATAATTATGGTGTGAGTTATATCTTTTTGAAACTCCCCTAGGTATTCTGGTGATAGTATTCTTAATTAGAGAGAGAGATATATATATGTATATTATATTTTCTTCAATACCACCATCTGGCTCCACATGTGAGAAAGTGTGTGTAAGGTGCATTGGTTTTTCAAAGAAAATGAAAATATGTTTTTAACTGCTTTATCTTGTTTCCTTCTCATACATACTGAGAAACTAGCAGAGTTTTGAATATGATTAGACAGTTTTCAACGTAGCCAAACTCTCCAAAGTTGCCTCTAATGATTACTTTCCTGGAGACAGACTAGAGCATCAACTTCCATTTCCTGATGCCATAAATAATTGTCCTCAGATGACAAGTCAAATGACAAGGCCTGTGCCATCATTCATTCCACTCATTTTGTTCTAAGAAGAGTTATGCAGAAGTTGAAGTCAATAGATGACTATAATATATAGCATACTTTTTATTAACCAAATAACTTGAAAGCACTATAAATACAAAATAAAAATGTTAAGAAGTACATGGATATAAAGCAAGGTCCATCACTGGGACCCTGTAAACAGCAGTAAAAGTCTTTGAATATTGTGGTTTACAAATCTGATTTTAACAGCCAAACTTATAAAACAGTTTACGCTTTTCTGTTGTCAAGGGAGAAAAACTTGCCAAATTGTTCATTTTAAGTAAATACAACATAACCAATTAAGGAAAGCAAAATTTAAACACATGCCTATGATAATCAGGACATAGTTTGCTTCTGATTTCACTACTGATTTTAACAGAACAGTGTTCCTTCCATTTTCCCACAGCACCCAAGTGACCCCACACATACTTTTAGAAACTTGTAATCACACAGTGCAAATAAAAGGACACTTTACTGGAAAATACACAGTGTGGTACAATAATCCATCATTTATGAAAAATAGAATTCAGCCTTTTCTTTTCCCTCAGAGATTCAACTACTTTTTGAGGGTGAAGCTTCCTGCAGTTTAAAGATTTATGTTAAGTCAACGAGTAGTTTTTTTCCATTCCCACTTTAAGTTTTTATTCGAAAATAAAAAGAGCCAAAAAAGATATGGGTTTAAACTCTAAAACATTTAATCTGATTTGCACAAGAGACTAGAGCAATCACTCTTAATCGTAGGTATTTTTACCTCCATAAACATTAACCTTAATCCAAAATGTACTAGCTTTATAGGTATTCTAGAATTTACTTCTATTTCTTATATGTTTTCCTCTGCTTTTTCCATTGGTGATCTTTTCTTTCAAGTCTGAACAAATAGAATGTTTTTCAAAGACTGAGAATTTTCAGTAACAATAGGCAATTTAAATCTCAACACACAGTCAAAGGCATTAGCTTTAAATACCATCCTTAAGCAGTTGAGAGACTTAATTGGTACTAAAACTGCTCGGACCAGAGGGGAGTTAGAATTCTGGACTTTCTAAGATGTTAGGATAGTGGGCTTTCTAAGATCATATTCAGTTAACAGTATTACATATGAGAATAGGCATTAACCCAACACAAGTTTTATACCTGACACAGCTATTGTGATATTAAAAAGCACCTCTAGAGCTACAAATGCTTATAGTAGTGGGTGCCCTTAGTATATTTATTTTCTCACTCTAGTAACAGGAAGGGGAAACAACGCCCTTTGGATGGACGATGAACATCTACTCCCATTTAGGGCATGGGAACCACAAAAGAAAACCCCCGAATCTTCCAGAATTCAACGATTTGGATAATATGATCCAAAATTGTGCGTCTGCCAGAACATCTCTTTCTGGGGACTTTATTTTGAAATACCTTCTTTTCCTGCCAAACGGCTGTTCTCGTAGTATTCCCATGTTACAATTACATGTTGTTATTATTATTATTTTTTGAAATTTGGAAATGCTGGGACAGCCAACATTTCAGAAATATTGCTAAAGGAAAGCGTAATCATTATCCTTCAGAAAAGCTGTCACAAACAGCTTTCTAGGCTACTTGTTCTCACTGTATTGGTGAGGTTTGACATTGGGATCAACATCAGTGTAGGTAGATAGTTTTGTTAGCAGCTAAGAGCTCTAAACATTTCAATTCAATTCCAAAAGGACCTCAAGGGCAAAGCTGGCAACAGTAGCTTTAGTGCCATCGTCTTACCACACTGCAGTATTCAGAGCAGGAAATCAAAGAAAAAAATGACAAAATAAGGTTATGTCAGGCTCTTAATCCCTAGAGGTTCCAAAACTCTTCTCACACCATCACAGGGATTACATAACAAAGTACTGAATTATCTCCACTCACATTTTCCAACACTTCTTGTATTGGAATTACCCTGCTTAACTACTTTCCAAATTACATAAATAAGAGCACCTCATCCCAAATTGATTGAAAAAAGAAATCAAGTTTATTACATTTCTTTCCAGCCTCCTGTTGATTCACTTCCAGGGCATTCACACTTGTGCTAATTCATGGGGTTGTAATAAATACTGCTTTGCCTTCTCCAGCCTGTGGTTTTAGAGCTCCCAGAACTTTGCACATAACTCCCTGTGTCAGAGTGGGCAGAAAGGGTAAGTTTGGGCTTAATGTACTGTTGGTCATTTAATATCTCTTTTTTTCACTTGCTCAGTGTAAATAGAAGTCATAATTTCAAACCCCAACTTGCAGCCTGAGAAACTAAGTTATTGAAACTTTAAGTGACTTGCTCAAAACACAAATCATGATTAAATCTGGAAATAACTGAAAGAGGGAATGCTGGGCATTTTAACTGCAGTGCTTGGTTTTAACCACTTACTTCCCACGTAGACATTGTGGAAATACAAAATAGACAATTAGATCCATAACAGAAGGGTGTGTATACATCAACTATTCAATGATTAATATTCATGCTATCTACCCATTTAAGGAGAAGTGAAAATTCATACAATGAAAATGTTTAATTTTAGACTGCATCATCAACTTTAAATAGTTAAATCTAACCACATTTTTATATTTTTGATATGAGTCAACAGCTGGCAATCCACTGTCATTCAGTCATAGGAAAATTTCATGGCTATTTTTCTCAGGAATATATGTATCCATGTCTTCTACTTCTAATGCATTTGTCTATGATGTAAATTATTATCTTTTCATGTATAGACTTAATATTTTTATTTTGCTCATAACACATCTTAGGTGTATCTACATTGATAATGTATTTCTATAGTGGAAGGCAGGGTGTTTTGTTTAAACTCTTTTCGTTATAGCACTTAGCATAGCTTTGGGTTTCATAGTGAGTACTTTTAATGGTAGTAATGATGATTGATGATAACTTCAATCCCATACTGCAAATATTAAGTACACCATCACAATGTTTAATTTCCCTTCCACTATAGATTTATCTGGTTTCTTCTTATAAGCCAGAGTTTAAGGACTTTTGTGTGTGTGTCACAGGTTATGAAAATACTACACTTTCAGAAAAACAATAAAGAAAGAGAAAATATACCTAAACAGCAAAACCTATCTTGTATGTAGAGAAACACAATGACATTTTTTTTTCCTGAAACAGAATGAGATACAGTGTAAAATGTAAAGATTCAGATCATTTAGACATTCTTCTAGTGACTATATGTTTTACTTGGCTTCTTATGACTTGATATAGTGTCAGTAAAACTTTGTCACTTGAGAGCTCTTCAAAACTTTGATAAATTTGCTAATAAAGTAAGTGGTTATTGAGCTAAGGCAGTAGCTGATTTTGAAAGCTGAATTACTACAAAAAAAAAAAAAGAAGAAGAAGAAAATAACATAGGGCATCAATCCACACAAAGGGCACTGTGAAGCAGAAATATGTTTTCCATGAGGAAAGATTGTATATTAAATACAGGAATGGGTTCTCTTCTAGTGATGGAAAACAGGCCACAGCCAAATCAAATGAGAAGAGCCTTAAATATAAATGTGAACATCAGTCCATAAAAGGGAAAAAAAACCCAAAATCAGAAGAGTTGTAGGCTTGGTAATTTCACCAGAGAGGTAATAGCCTCTGCCTTCTAGGAAATTAACACTTAGATTTCTGCAAAAATGTGAGTCAAGTTGGAGAATAAAATACATGCATATATAAGAGTATTGGATATTTTAGTACTGATATACGGACTCAGATTCTGAACCATCATTAGCAGTATTTCAGCTGGGTGACATTTAAATATTCTCTCCATGTATACATATATAGTAAGAGCTACCACTGTATATCATATGTATGTTTGCACATTTGTGAAAATGCCTGTAAAGATACATTCTCAGCAGGTATAGAGGGGAGTAACATATAGTAACCTTGAGGCTTCTTTTTTAAATCTCTAAATTCCTGGCCTTGTGTGTGTTATAATGTATCCTTAGTAAATAATATGCTATAATGTATATTTAATTTTCCAAACAAAATTTTCAGCCAGGACAGAAAAACATATATGACAAGTGCAAGTAGTTTGAGAAATGTCTGAAAACCAAATTATCAATAGTTAAGAAGTGGGAAAATGTTTCTTAGATTATAAGAAACATATATATAATTCTTCTAAAATAGTCTTAATTTCCACTTTTGCTAGACAATTGGATTATTCTAATGTCGTATTTATTAATGACTACTATTTTGAAGTTATTTACTATATAATAAGGAATTTACTAAGCACATTAGATCTCATTTAATCCTTATCAATATGGTAGGTTCCATTATTATCCATTTTACCAATTAGAAATCTGAGGTTCAGAGAAGTTAGGCCATGTAGCAAATCAGTGGCAGAGCTAGAACTTAGGTTGTATCTGATTCCTGCCCTAAGGCCCTGCCTGTCCATCTGTGTGGCAATACTGTCAGTGTGTGTAAGGACATAGAGAGATGGTAATGTCCCCCACCCCCTCGCCTTACCATACTCAAGTACTTGCAACCTAAGGTCTTAAATCATCTTCTTTACATGAACTGATTACTGAAACTATCCATGTGGTATGTATCATCGTAGGGCTGAGAGGGAAAAAGAGTCATCTTAGGTGAGATGAGTGAATCATGGGACAACAGTGGAGCTGGTGGCTAAATACTCTCTGGATTGCCAATGAGAACAGTTGAAGAATATATTTGCGTAGGACAGGACTGTAACCACCATGGACATGAATTGAGTTCTGCCACAAGGATGCATACTGGGCAGAAGGCAAATCACTCACCATGCTCCAGATTGCTCTATGCAGCAAGACAACCATGAACACAGGAGAGATGTAGGTGGGAACTGGGGGTTCCTTTCAGGCAAAAATAGCTAGCAACCTAACTATGTCTTTCCATTTTACCCCTACCCTCACACAATCTTTTTCAGAAGCACACTTAGCCCACAACAGTGTAAGTGAACATATTCACTTCTGCAAACTCCTTAGTTCTTCTCTCACACGAACTGGGAAATCCCATTCTTCTCTATGCCTATCCCCAGAGCTCAGAGGCTTGTTTTGTTCCTGGTTGCTTCACAGGAACTGAATGTAAGAATTCAGGATCAGGACTTGAGGAAAAGCAGATAAGAACCATTGATACGCTTCCTTCCAATTGCTAGTGCCTTGCCTTGCCCTTTCCTTCCCTTTTTCCTTTTTCCTTCTTTCCTTCTTTCTTTCTTTTGTGTTCCTTTCTCTCCTACCCATTCTTTCTCTTTTGAATAATATAGGCTTTGGATTTTGAATTCCAACTCTGTCACTTAATATTGTATCTTATTCAAGCTACGTTAGTTTTTTGTGCCTCTATATCATCTGTTAGATGGGGATAATAATGTCTATGGCAAGGATTTTTGTTCATGTTAAATGCTCTGATATAGGAAAAACATCCAGCTCCATGTCTAAGGTATAATACAGATGTGGTTAATAGAAGCGATTATTATAATCTTAATAGATTAATATTAATGATTAAAATAGGATTATAATTAAAATATGATAGGCATCCTGCATCATCATCAACTCTGTAATAATCAGTAAGTTTATACAACAGGTGTATTAAAAGGATCCTTCTCAGCCTCCACCCCACTGTCTCCCACTTTTTCAACATTTACTGAGCATTCACTATGCATCTGTTATTATTAGATTAGACCCTTAGCTGCTGTATGTGTGTGTGTGTGTGTATGAGAGTGTGTGTGTGTGTGTGAGCGTGTGTGTGTAAATGATTTGACTCTCATTAAAAAAAATGCTTGTATACTTTCCCAAGAGTTACCTGTGATTCATTTCTGCCAGGTAGAGTGTATTTCAAGACTTTGAACATGTGTTAAAATCATTGGGTTTTGAAGAACTATCCATTAACGACTTTCTGAACTGTGACAATGGATATTGACAGGGCTTGTCAGACTAAACCACTATTGATTGGTTCACATCATGTGTATAGCAAAACCAATTTCTTTCAAGTGCTTCTTCCTAACTGAAATACATTATTGCAGCCTTCCTCTCTGTTTATTATAACACCCAAGCTCATCGCATGTAACACATCCAGCAAAAAGGTTTCACAATGAAGCAGCAAACAGCAACACAGAAAGAAGTGAAAGTACTTAGCAATCCAAATACTCTTGTACTGTAAGTTGCTATTTGTTTGCAAAATATTGATTCCTTGCAGAATCTTTGTTTTTATTTTATAATCCTCTTGAATAAGGAAAGATCATGGACTAACAGAGCTTTGCTATTGTTTAATGACCCCGTGACTCTCATGGTTTCTACTCCTGAAAGAAACTATTTGAAGTATTGTGTGTATGTTTAAGTTGTGGGAAAGAAAGTGTTTATGTTGGGTCAGTGCTCTCCTACCCATAAACACATACAGCTCCACACACACAAATACATAGGGTTGAGTCTTTTCCCAAACCTTAGAATGTTTCCTTCATTGTGCGACTTAAGCCAACTTTGGGCATATGCTACATATTGTACAGTTTTGTTATTAATTTGAATGTGCATTGTGCCTTTCTTCCCAAGGGGACACATTTCTTCCGTAACAGTACTCTTACATAACAAAGAGCATTCTCACAATACCCCCATGAGTAGGAATAATTCCAGATTTATTTTGTTTTACTTGAAAATATTATTATTAAACCCGTTTCAAAGAAGTCCTTTCCACAAGTACTAGGGGATCATACCTCAGGCTGGGAGTGTTTCAGAAGGACCCCAGAGCCCAAAGAACCTTCAGCAATAGCTTTTATCCTTTAAGAAGCCCCAAGTTTGCTGTATACAAGTGCCTGGAAAAAGCAGAGTATTCCTAAATTCTGAGGGTAATTCTCAGGGTATTCCTGAAATTGGCACCCCTCTAAAAATGATTTTTTTCTAGCTCACATGAGTCACTTTTGATAAAAACAGGGGAGACTCTTGGTTAACTCCACCAATGCTTTAATTAAATCTGGTGTACTGCTGCCAGTTTCTCTCCCATTCTGAGCATGCCTTGCAATTTAAAGGAAAATAAATTGCTTAGGGGGCTGGCAAATGCAAGTCGAGAAAAATGTATCATCCTTCAAAGCCCCTCTGAAACTGCAGAGTTCCAAGTTTACTTGAACGTTCTAGACAATGATTTCTTCTGAAATAAGGATTGAGTCGTCTCTGGCTCCAACCTATGGCCCAGGAGGATGGCTGCTCTGGGCACCCTGGGCTATACCCTTCCTCTGGCTTCACCCCTTTGCATGGCCTTCTTACCCCCACATTCCCCAGCTGTAAGACAAGTTCCTGGCCTGGGGCCCATGCTCTTGGCACCCTCTGTAGGGCCCACTGTGTCTTGAGGAACAGTTGGTTGTCAGAGTGGTAGCCTCCCTTGCTTTTTTCGGGACATCGAATATTAGGAAATGTCAGGCCAGAGTCAGTGAGTCTCTCACAGAATAGTTCTGTTGGGACAGAACCCTCTATTAAAAGCATCATTTTGACTTAAGATTCAAGCTATTTGCTCCAAAATGTGCGTGCAAAGCACTGACACCCTCCCCCACAGGAAGTGTATTGAAAATGCAAGGGGTGCTCTGAGCAGATTTGAGGACACAGTATGTCGTCTACGGCTAAGTGATCAAGGATAGTGGGGCGGTTTGTCCTCACAAATGCTGACAGACAGCTGCAGTTTGCAGCTGGCAGGGAGCTTATGCTCACTAAACAAAGATCTAGCTGGAGCCCGGTGAATACTTGGCTCTATTGCAATAATCATAATTCATAACATACATTTCTAAAGAAGGAGAGAAAACTAGGAAAAGCCCCACAAAGATCCACATCATTCTGACACTTGATGTGGTCTGGATATAGGTTGTTTCATGTGTTGTCCATTTTGAAATCCCTCTGGGGTTCTGCATGGTGACAGTGGTCACCATGTGTGAGACAAATGGAACTACTTTCTGCTTCCAGCCACCCTTTCGGATTAACTCTTCCTTTCATTAAAAAATGGTGATAGGAGATTTACTTACTGCCAAACTCCAGTGTTATCCCAAATATTTTACTTCTTTCCTAAATGAGTTAATTGCAATCAAATTGCCAAGCTTTTTCTGTTGTTGACCGTCAGATAACCCCATTCTTGGGCACAGTTCATGTTGGAGTCTCAGAAACATGAAATATTAAGTCTGGAGGGAACTTGAGACGAGTATAGAGTGAATGCGCCTAGCTTTTCAGATGAAGAAAAAGATGCCCAAATTGTTTAAGTCATTTGGTTAAGGCCACGTAGTAAGAAATAGAGTAAAGGTTCAATCCAAATTTCTTAATCACCATTTCTGGTTTTCTGTCAGCACTTCTCTATGCCTCTCTAATCTCACATTTAATTTTAGAGAAACACTGTTCCTAAATTCAGAAGAATATTCCAGAGGAGACAGTTCTATTGCTTGAGGTGCCTACTACTGACCCAGTTCTTCCAGTAACCAGGAATTTCAGATTTGAATCTAAATGCAGTAATTGCCATCAATTAATATTGTTTTATCCTACATTTTTTAGAATTGGGCGGTTTTGAATATGGAAATATATTTAAATTCACATGCATAATTATGAATAACCTGAAAAATATATGCCCCAAGAGTCGGGGGTGATTACAGTAGCCTTCCTTTTGACATGTAGCAATGCTAAGTGTTTTGCTTGTATCCATTTCTCTAACTTTTGGTAACCTGAAATCTGTAATAGATTATTATTTGGGGTTTTGAGTCTTCCTTTTCCCCAGGGGAAGAGGATTTTGTTGCTGAATGCCAGGACACCCCTACAGATGCAGATGTCGCTGAGAAGAGTGCCTGCTGGATATACTTTCCATGTGTTTCAGCCTAAGCTAGGAGGGAATATAGAGGATTGAGCTACGGATGAGAAAATGCATTTCGCCAAATTCCAACCCCTCTGAAACTTGAACTTTTGGACTATTGAACAGGCTGAGATTTTGGTCTTCTTCAGGCTTGTTTACTCTTAACAAAATGAAACTTCTGGTGTTGGAAAAGAAATGTCTTTGGGTTTTAAAGGCCTCCAAAAGCTTCTTGAGACATTAAGTACCTCTTACATAAAATAACACAGTGATGATTTAAGACCGGAGGAATTGGAAATGCACAGATTAAATGACCTTTAAAATACACATAGGTTTAAAATCGAAAGGAAAATGCACTTAGCAAAAAAGCATTTGGGATTTATTTCTAAAATATGGCTGGAAACATTAAGCAAACTCAAAATGAGGCAGTGCGCACACATCCTCATTTTGACTTAAAGATCTACTTTAAATAACACAACAGATGTAGTCATCAGCATTTATTCCAACAGGGACACTGTGAATGGTGAGAAAGACATGGTAAGACATGGGTAATAACAAGAACTACTGTCATTGTTGTCCCTTAATCCTCCAAACTGTCAAAGCAGAACCAAGAGTAAAAGAGAAATATTCTGGCAGGATCTGACTCCCTCCCCATTTTTGTCAAGCGGTTCAGTTAGGAAATATTCACCAGGAAATATTTCCTTCACTTAGTCATCAGAAAGAAAGTTTAGCTGTTTGCACTCTGGTACAACAGAAAAAAGAAAAGACCACCTGTGAACCTTAGTGTGAAAACATGAACAGGTGCTGGGGAATGCAATGGCTAAGGAAAGCAGCGGGGGACAGAAACATGGAGCATGGGTGGGCTCTTGCAAAGGAAAATGGAAATTCATTGCTCCATTGCTAGTGAATGGCCAACTGAGAATTTCTCTGGGTCATGTGATGGTTTGGCAAAAATATTTTCTTTCTCATTTCATGGCCACAAGAAATAAACTACTGTTGGAATGCAAACTGGAGGTGAGGCTGAAGGTAGGATGAGGTGGGTCTTCATGTTCTAGTTCGGAGTTTAATGGTGGTTCCTACACTGTCATCAAGCTTAGTATGTAGTGGTGACCAATAAAAATGTTTAATAATTGAATAGTATTATCAGAGCAAGATGTGTGGTGGGAAGCACACAGGCTTGTGCATTAAGCAATTTAATTTTGAGTTCTGGGCCTACCACTTAGCAAGTGTGTGACTTAACTTCCCCAGACCCCAGTCTCCTCATCTGTATAATAAGGATAAAACGATCTTGGTGCCATGTGGCAAGGATTAAATACTATGATGTATAACATCACAGCGCTTTATAAATACTCAAGTAGATTACAATCCTCTCCTCCCTTCCTCCTCCTCTTAATCATCCCCTCCATCATCAAAATTTACAGCTTTCACTTGATTAGCTGAAAAGTGAGTTAAATAGAGATAGTCCTTAGGCTTTGGGAGCTAACAATTAAACCTCACAATACTGATGTGTCTAAACAGAAAGAGGATATGAATAATTTAAGAAACCTGGAATAAGTATATAAAAATTAAATTAAGCTTATATTAATATTAGCTCTCATTAAAGAGCCATGCTCGTATTGAATAGGAAGACCCTAGGAATCGCCTGTTGAGACAGTACATTTTCTCACACTTTTAATGCATTACATACCCAGTTCTCCAACTGCATGAATGTTTATTAATTGCAACTTGATAGCAATAAATGTACTGGCAGTATAAATCTCCCTGGTGAATGCACGGTGTGGGTTACTACTACCACTTCTGCAAATAATAATAATTTAAAATACGTATATAGAAATCTTTTCTTTTACACAGCTTAATTCAAAATTTATGTCCTGTGTCTGCCCAAACAGAAATGCAGGAGGTCTGATTTGATAAATGTGGAACAATGTTACCATATATAGTGATAATAATGATCAGAATTGCAACATATGTATATCCCATGCCATGCAGCCTTAGGACACACAATTGTGTGCTTTGATAATCACGGCTAAAACATCTTTTACATATTAAAAAAATGTTAACACTTAACATTTGATTAATTGCAGATGGAATGTCAGTTCTGGGGAGAATCTAAGAAAGTATGGTGGGGGGGTAACGGAGAAGGTTAGTGGCAGGAGACCCTTTGCTTTGCTTCTGCAGGCCATAGGGTCATTTCCATCACTTTTCAGATAGATTAGCTCTGAGCAGCAGAGTAAAAGATGGGTCCTCGAAATGAGTGTCTCCTGGGTAAGCATCCAAACCTGTAGATGGAGGTGATTGGTTACACTTCTTGTCAGTCATTTATCCTACTCCAAACGGGTTAGCCTTCCTGCTCTTTCTTGAGCACATCCTGCCTCAGGTCCTTTGCACATGCTTCTTCCTCTGACCTGAACATTTTTTTCTTAGACATCCACATGGTAACATTCCTCACTTCCTTCAGGCCTGTCCCCAAACATTCCCTCTCCTAGGTTCTTTTTCTACTTAAAATTGTAAGTTTTCCCCACTTAGGAGTCCTCTATCCCCTTTCTTTCCTGTGTATTCATTTTGTTTATGTTTTTACTTTGCTAAGCATCACTATCTGACTAATATGTGTTTTGTTTCTTTTTATAATATCTCTTTTTTTTCCTGCCATTAGAGAGGATTTCCCAGGGCAGGATTTCTGCCAATTTTTAAATTACTTTGTTTAGTAGAGACTCTAGTCTCAGTACTAGAGACTCTGGTCCCAGATAACCTTTAAGCAAAAAAGTGCTCAGGATGTGTGTGTGTGTACACACATAAAAATAAGTGCATGCTCTCTATACGTCTTACACACACGTAGTGTATATATATGTGTATGTGTGTGTGTATGTATGTGTGTGTATATATATATATATATATATATATATATATATGCGCCAACCTGTTTGGAGTAGGATGAATGACTGACAAGAAGTGTAATCAATCACCTCCATCTACAGGTTTGGATGCTTACCCAGGAGACACATATATATGTCTGTGTGTATATATACACACACACACAGGCTACTTTTATGCCATTTCCCAGTATATATATACACACATAATATGTTTTTTATATATATATATTTATATATAACAAAAGAATATTATGAATTCCTTTTTTAGTAAAATGAAAACTCTTAATCTCTTGTTTCCAATATTTTAAACAATTATGGAAAAGCCCTATGCTCTAAGAAAATAAACCACCTAATGTTTTATGAAGAAGGAAACTGATGATTGGTAATTATCACTAAATGACAGTTTGAATTTATATACACAACAGGTCTTAGAGGAGATCCAGGCTCTCAGTTCCTTTTTTTTTTCCCCAAAACCTTGAACATCTAGAAAGAGTTGTAGTATTTTTCTCCTTATTGACCTATTCACAGATACTAGTGCCAAATCATGTAGGGCTCTTTCTTAAAGAAAAATAGAATTCATATATTAAAATTTAAAAAATTAAATATTTTTAAGGATACTTACACATCCATGGATATACTGAAATCATTCTAAGTCATCTTTATCATTGGCAAGGTGAATGGAAGACAAAGGAAAACGTTGTAAAGATAAGAGTCCTGCATGACTAATGACAATAAATATGATGGGGATGATAAAGAGAATTCTCTCTGTATCTGAGAATTACAGAGAGAGAGAGAAAAAGAGAGAGAATGAGACAGATTGAGGTTCTTGGAGAGAGTAGTCCAGCATGTGACTGAGGTCACAGACCCCTAGACCAGCACTTTCCATATAGAAATATAATGTGGGCCACATATGTAACTTTAAATTTTCTAGTAGTCACATTAAAAAGAAATAGTGAGTTTTAATTTAGAAAATATATTTCACTCCATCTATCCAAAGAATTATTTCCCCATGGAAGCAATATAAAATTTGTCAATGAGATATTTTATATCCTTTTCATTGTACTAAGTCTCTGAAATCTTGTGTGTATGTCATACCTAAAGTGGATCTCAATTCAGTCTAGCCACATTTCAAATGCTCAGTGTTCACATGAGGCTAGTAACGTTGTTATTGGATGGTGCAGGTCTAGAGCAAGCCTCTGGGTGTCATGTCTGAACTTGCGCATGTGTCAATACAAAGAACTGGCCCACTGGAGCTCACGTGTGGGGCATGGCTACAGTCGGCACAGTGGCCTGACTCCACGATGGACTCACTATGCCAGTGGGCAGGGGTGCGTAAGAGGAAAAAGTTTTAAAATGTGTTTGTATCTCACGTTGGTAGAGCAGGTCATACAAGTTGCATTTCATTCTTTTATTTGCAATCATTAGGTTTCTGAATTTTAGTATGCCTATTTTCAAGCACTGCTTTGTTGTAGCATGCTACCTGTGAAATTTCACTCATGCTAATCATCTCCCCATAATTATATTTATACCCAGACTTTAAAATATATCTGTCATGAGAAAATGGGTCGACTACAGGTTCTCAGGGGTCCTGGGTATTTGAAGTTGATAGTCTGTGTTTGAGACAGTTATAAAGGTTCTAAAGTGGCAGTGCTTATCTGATCCTCTCTCTTATTACACAATATTTTATTGTTGAAAACTCATGGCAAAGTAAAAAAAATATAAATTCTCATAAAGGGTCAGTTTCAGATGATCTATTCTTTAATATAGGAAAGGCTGGACAGGCACTGTCTGGTTAGCACATTCTCCAAATCATGATTTTGGTCTGGGCAGAGAAGTTAGAGAGACACACAGTCAGACATAGTGTCTACTTGACTACAGAATAGATTGGTTTTCTTCAATTTGAGGTTTGATTTTACTCTTCATGGCCATATATTTAGCTGACTTGACTGCACAATGATTTGAACAGACTACTGATTTTACTTGTATGCCATTTCCCAGTATGAAATCAATTCACATAGTCTCAGCCACAACTTGCTCAAACTCAGATGTGCACCTCTTAACTTTTACCACACACACACACTCACTCAAAAAGAAACCCATAGCAACCTATGGGCTAGGTGAGTTATATTGTGCTGTAATCTCTAGGATTTAATTATAGGGCAAACAATCCTTTATGGCATCAAATACAAGCAAAGCAGATTCTGAGAAAGCAGTTTTATTAGTTGAATAGTAATAATCCATATCTATTTCTAAAAGGTTTATGAAACCCTGGAACCAGTTCTGAAAACCACAGCCATATTCACCTTATGTTCACAAATGATTTGCAGCTGAAGCTTTCAGTTTCAGCTTTATTTTTTTCCACAAATGATTTTGTTCTTATTGAAAATAGCCATCAGAGATCACTTATACATGTTCATTTTTAGAAGTCCCTAAAGGAAAAAAAGTTGACTACAAGTGGAATTCCATTTTAATTTTAAGAATAAGAGCATGTCTTAAATATGATGAGTAAGATGGAAATGTTGCTAGCAAAAAAAAAAAAAAAAAAAAACAGAAAAAACTTGTTCCCATTCCCCTTGAAACTTTTAGTGTGTCTACAAGTACTTAAAATATAAACTGTGTAGTAATTGATGCTGTGAAGAAATACACAATCAAACAAGGCACCCTGTGGCAGATTGTAAACTTCATGTTTTCCAGCTTTAAGGAAGCAAAGGTCTAATAAACATGAACTTAAACTACAATGAACATATTCAAATCATTGTTAAAAAATAGGTATTTACAACAATAAAGTAGTACGCTATGGCAAAGATAGATGAACTAAGCTTAGATCTGTGCAATATAAAAAAGGAAACAATGATTATATAGTACAAATAATTTTGCTGTAATATGACAGACTAATGACTTAAGTGCCCAATATCGTCATTATGGCTCTGAACTCCATGTGCATTAGCAATAAAGACTCAGTGAAACTACTGTATAATTCATATTTTTGCATGAAAGTCTTGTTCTTCTTTTAAAATAGTTGTGTCTATAAGATCTATAAGCCTAAATGGAAAAGTTAATAACTTGAATTATGTATTATATCTGTGTTGTGATCTAAAGATATTCTTCAGGAAATTTCTAGTCAATCCTTAGGAGGGAAGGAGACAATAGTTTTGGGTGCCTAGGTTTATTTTAGTATTTTTTAAATCAGTAACAAATGCTTATTGGTTATATTGATGCATTAATTTATAGCACATATAATTTCCTGAAGATTATACAACCCCAAACCAAGTACTGTTACATTTGTGATCAATGCATTTTAATTTTCTGGAAAAACCCAAATAATTGAAAGTCTAACAAGTACTTAAAATGTTCATCTTTACTCAATATTTGCCACATATGTAACTATTAATTTAACTTTTTCTCAGACAAGGTAAATGAATGGAACACTCATTTCAGAGACTGTAGAGATCGGTAAGCAAACAAAAGACTCCAAAAAAAAAAAAAAAAAAGGCCATGGGGTAATTGAATAGCATGACTAAGCATTATTTCAAGTTTTCATTTTCTCCTTCTTAGATCCCCAGTCTATATATTAGAAATCTTCCCTCTATCATACTATAATATGAGGGAAAACTATGCTTAAGAGTATAGCAAGAGTAGGTATTTTCAGGCTGTTGAGCCATGTATCACTAAGCTATTTTTCAAAGAGATGCTGAAAAACATGAGAAATTAAAGATGTTTTTCCTTTATTTTTTCTTTTTAATGCTTGTAAGGGAGCAGCTGTGCCCAATTCTTAGCGTAAAAGGAAAACCATATCAATTTTACTCATTTTTGTGTTTGGAATGAACGTGTGATGAGAAGTACATTTTGCCATCACTGAATCAGGAGATGTGACAATAATTGTAATGGGTGTTGTTTCATCTACCTGCTAAACTGGTCCTCTTTACTCAAAATATGGTCTTGTAGGGTGGCATCAGCCATCTGGCATCACAGAAAAAGAGTTTTACAAAGAAACTTCTTGGATGTCTAAAAATGATGTGAGGATAGACAAGCCCCTCAAGGGTGTCTGCACAGATGAAAACCACTTACATTTGCAAATGTGTGCACAAAAGAGAGGATGGAATTACCCAGAGAATAGCTCCTCTCAATTACCTGCTTTGTGCCTGAATATGCTTGATTTATGAGTATTGGACTAGGAGTCGGGAACTTGAAGAACTAAACCAGAAGACAAAGCCCATCATGTAAAATACTCTTTTCCACTAATACTCTAAACACAATGTATGAATGCTTGGACAAATATATATGCTGATTTATACAACCAACTCTTTTTCCCCATAAGCAGAAATTGAAAAAAAATTCAACCCAAGCTGTCTTTTCCATGAGTCTTGGGAAATTGCATAGTTCTGAAAAAAAATTGGCTTGATTTTCACAATTTTTTTAAGAAAATGGATATGGAAAGAATAAGATTGTGCCCATAAAAGCCAATTGTTTCCAAACCACATTGTATTGTTTGGCCCAAATAATTTGTCCTCCTATATAGAAGTAGGGAACCATGGCAGATTGAAAATACAATAGCCAATCAAAATAAAACTTCTCTTCTGGACTAATTTTGCCATCCTGGGGATATTTGCTGGGACCCAAGCTCACCCTCCTTGCCAATCTGACAAAGGCAAACTACAAAGAACGTGGGGAAAAAAAAAAAAAAAAAACATTTTGGAATGCAGGGAAATAAAGAAAGAAATCAGTCTCCATTCTAAACCATCACTGTTCAAGGCATCCATTTGTTGACTGGTGGTGCTGGGGTATCTGTTAAATGAATCTCTGAACAGAGACATAGAGTATCCAACCTATGCAAGGGACTTCTTGTCTTTTTGGAAGAGAGGAACTAGAGAGGTGATGTGAATTTGGGATTGCAAAAAGTGTCATACCTAAGCACAAATGGAGAAAGTGAAGCATATTAGAAAGTCACTGATGCTAATATAACAGAAGGTAAACTTTTGTTGATTTTTATTGGCTGAGATGTAAAAAAGTAGTGATGAAAAGAAAAAAATACTTACATTTTTTCTTGCTTGATTAGCATCTAAAAGGTAATTATGTTTTCAAATATTTTATGCTTTTTTGCATGTAATATATGCATGTATATATTAGCATTTGGATTCCTAAACTGGAAAAAAATACAAAGCATTACCTTTATGCTAAAATAAATATGACAGATATTTAAAAATATTGCCGGTTACACCCTGAAAATGCAGATATCAGATATCAACAGAGTAAAGGCCTTCAGTGACTAGATTTGCTATATTTTCAATAGCCCATATCTGTAATATTTAAATGTAAAGATTACAGTAATAATCCCTGATTCAAGGACGGTCAAATTCTTAATAGCAAGACCCTTACTTTGCTATGATTTAGTGACCTTAGTAAGTGCTGTACCATTCAGGTCCAACTGTAAAAGTGAGAGCCAGCCACAGAAATTAGTTTAAAACTGAGAGCAGTGCCCATTATTCCTCTTTTCCTTCTTGTCCTTCCCTCTCTTGGTTCTTTTCTCCAGGCTTTTGTTCATCTTAGAGCCTCTGGCTAAAGCTCATTAAAATGTATTTTAAAATGTTAATGGAAAACCAGAGAAAATAAAAAACAGGAGGAGGTTAAGGGGGGAGACCTAAGGAAGAAGGAAAGAAAACAGCAATGAGTTAAAAGGGAGGGATAGTAGAAACATTTTGCGAGTCTGATGTGAGAAAGGCTTTCAGTCTCAACACTTAAAGAGTGAAACAATTTTATGCATGTGAGGAACTATTTTAAAAGAAGGGTGTTTTTTTGAGTTTAAAAAATAAAACTTGTTATAATAAATATTTGATTGTGAAAATGACATAATTGCCTTATATAAGATGAAAATGATTTTTATGTAAGATAAAGCAAAATTTTCCAATAAAAAGCTTTAAGGGGATGTAGGAATCCAACGAATAGCGATAGAATTTGAGTATCATGATTACCTACAATAAAGACAAAATTAGAACAAAAAAAATTATGAGGGTACAACCTATGATAGAAATCTCTGGAAATGTCATTATCCTCCAACACAAACTTCTTGAGATGTTTTGACTATCAGCAAGCAAAGAGGCAAAACTAGGCTTGATTACATCATTTTCACTGCAACAGAAGTTTGTCTTGTCTAGAAATTGTCATAGAAATTTCTGTCATTTATATTTAGTAATATAAATAACTTGTCTGGCAAGACTAAGCATAGTTTTCCAAATTTACATGAATATACAGAGGGTTTATTTATTTATTTATGCTTTTTAAGGCAATGTTTGCCATGTTAATAAGAATTCTTTTTAGGATATGTTGTCGTATATCTTAAATTGCTAATGTAATTTGTTCTGTTTATCCGGGGCTAGACACCTATTTTCCATAAAGTTATTAAATTTTCAGTCTATTCTTTATTTCTATCAAATTATATCTACCTTACTAGGTCACTATTAAAATAAATAAAATAGAATAAAGAATTATTGACCTTGATTCTCTTACCATTAATAAATAGGTTATCTTATTTCTTTTTATTTTATTTTATTTTTTATTATACTTTAAGTTCTAGGGTACATGTGCATAACGTGCAGGTTTGTTACATATGTATACTTGTGCCATGTTGGTGTGCTGCACCCATCAACTCGTCAGTACCCATCAATTCATCATTTATATCAGGTATAACTCCCCAGTGCAATCCCTCCCCCCTCCCCCCTCCCCATGATAGGCCCCATTGTGTGATGTTCCCCTTCCCGAGTCCAAGTGATCTCATTGTTCAGTTCCCACCTATGAGTGAGAACATGCGGTGTTTGGTTTTCTCTTCTTGTGATAGTTTGCTAAGAATGATGGTTTCCAGC